>NC_069504.1:957481492-957558264 GCF_027579735.1 Bombina bombina
GCTGCAGCAGTTAGGGCTGACCAGTTACAATTAAAGGGGGTGGTGCTTGTGCTACTGGTAAACAAAATTCAGCTGTATCACCTCTCTACTTAACAACAACAAGTATTTATATAGCGCCTTTCTCCCAGTGAGATTCAAATCACTTTTTCAGCGCTCGCTCTCGGAATTAACCAAATCGGCAGCTGAATAGTAATAGTTGTTATTATTAACCAATTTAATGGTACTCATTTTATCGACCTCGGAAGGATAAAGGGCTGAGTCGGCCCTGCAGGGATTTGAACTTGTGACCTATGACCTTTGAACAGGCTTTTGTGGGATCCAGCAGCGCCAAAAACATGCCTTAGTAGAACATGAAGGAGCGCCAGTCTATAAAAGAAAACACCGGCCCTGAAGGTTGACCCCCTGAGGCCTCAGGGGCAGTCGCTCCCCCAGAGGGCTGAACTGGACCAGGCGATCCCACGCCAGACGAGCCCCAGTTAACGGAAAACGGAAAATATTGTAAGCACACTCCCCGGAGGTGAGGTGCAGATGCGCCAGCATCAAAGATATGGCCATGCGGAACCGTGTCGCAAACTCCAGTGGGAACAGGCCACACTTCATAGAAGGATAAGTAGCGTTTGGGTTACCTGCATGCGTAGTAAGAGTTGGTGGTAGGGAACTCGTCTCGTGGGAAATAGAATCCTCAGAGGCGGATGGCTCAGTGGGCATCTGATTCCCTGATCCCGAGGAACAGAGCACTCTAAAACGGCATTCGGAACATAACTGATAGACATGTATCACCCAGGCCAATTCATATTCTTCGCAAGAAGTAGAGTCTGAATCAGAGACATCCGTCTCCAAAAAATCAGAAGACAGATAGTAGTGTTGCTTCTGCCATGGACTTGAGGGAAAAAAGCAGGCAGTGAAACTAGTCAACGCTGATTGCTTCTGGAGCTGTTAATATGAGTCTAGATGGTTTCGCAGAAAGACTCTCCCTGCATCTCCGGACTCTAACTTTCACCCATGCTCTCCCTGAGAGGCTGACAGGACTACTTAAAATTCCAGTCCCATGCCGAAGAGTACTACCCTCCATAAGAGACTATCGAAAACCTCTGACACTTCTCTGCCAACTCCTGGGGCGAAAGGCAAAGAATGACTGGGGGTTGGGGGGAGTGGGAGGAGTATTTAAGCCTTCGGCTGTGGTGTCTTTGCCTCCTCCTGGTGGTCAGGTTCCGAATTCCCAATAGTAATGAATGCAGCTGTGGACTCTTTCCTTTTATGAAGAAATAAATAATTATTTAACCAAAAAGGGATCTCTAGATGAATTGCAGACATCTATAGAATAGCTCTAAATAACCTTGCATGACATTAATATAGTACTCCAATTGAAAGGGGAACAGAGAAATGAAAAGAAAGGAAAGGGAAAAAAGGCTATTTTGGGAGCTAAATCAAACACCTGAGGACAGTTTCTGTCATGGATACCTTTTGTGCTTTGTCTGCTATGTTCTTCCAGGTTCTATATATGCATACATATTACTGCCCTTGGTGACTTGAAGGTAGAATTTTAGTTTACATAAAGTTTTATAATGTACAGTATACCATAAATATACAACTTGGAACTCCAGAAGTCAGTTGCAAGCACCAGGAGTGGCAGTGTATGAGCCCTAAAACATATGGATTGCCTTACTAATAAAGCAAAATGAGCTTTTTATCCTATACATTTTTATATGTGCATTGAAGCATCATGTGTAATATCTTTATTTTTCAGTTTATATTATATTCTTATCACTATTATACTGCTCTATGCAAGCCCTCTCCATGAACATGTTATAACCTCTGTTCTTTTCTTAACCATTCTTATCGGATGAAGATTCTGCCTTTTGCTGCCATTCATTTTTTCAGCGATGATTTTAGGAGGGTAACAACCCAATGCCGATATCAATATTTATACAATACAGTGAAGTTTACACATTTATTGGCTATAATTATCAACTGAAAAAAATATGTATGTTTGTAAAGAAATAAAATGTTGGCTTCACATTCTATTAACACACAGGATTTTAAAGCATATCATTAAAGGGAAAGTCTAGTCAAAAATAAACTTTCATGATTCAGATAGGGCATGTCATTTTAAACAACTTTCCGATTTACTTTTATCATCAATTTTGCTATGTTCTCTTGGTATTCTTAGTTGAAAGCTAAATCTAGGTAGGCTCATATGCCAATTTCTTAGCCCTTGAAGGCCGCCTTTTATCTAAATGCATTTTAACTATGGTCACGCACGTGGAGTTACCTAGGAGTCAGCACTAACTGGCTAAAATGCAAGTCTGTCAAAAGAACTGAAATAAGGGGGCAGTCAGCAGAGGCTTAAAGGGACACTGTACTCAAAAATTTTCTTTCGTGATTCACATAGAGCATGCATTTTTAAGCAACTTTCTAATTTACTCCTATTATCAAATATTCTTCATTCTCTTGGTATGTTTATTTGAAAAGCAAGAATTAAAGTTTAGATGCCGGCCCATTTTTGGTGAACAACCTGGGTTGTTCTTGCTGATTGGTCAGCACCAATAAACAAGTGCTGTCCATGGTCCTGAAGCAAACATTTGCTGGCTCCTTAGCTGAGATGCCTTCTTTTTCAAATAAAGATAGCAAGAGAACGAATTAAAATTGATAATAGAAGTAAATTAGAAAGTTGCCTAAAATTGCATGCTCTATCTGAATCATGAAAGAAAAAAACATAATTTATGTAAGAACTTACCTGATAAATTCATTTCTTTCATATTAACAAGAGTCCATGAGCTAGTGACGTATGGGATATACATTCCTACCAGGAGGGGCAAAGTTTCCCAAACCTTAAAATGCCTATAAATACACCCCTCACCACACCCACAAATCAGTTTAACGAATAGCCAAGAAGTGGGGTGATAAGAAAAAAAGTGCGAAGCATATAAAATAAGGAATTGGAATAATTGTGCTTTATACAAAAAAATCATAACCACCACAAAAAAGGGTGGGCCTCATGGACTCTTGTTAATATGAAAGAAATGAATTTATCAGGTAAGTTCTTACATAAATTATGTTTTCTTTCATGTAATTAACAAGAGTCCATGAGCTAGTGACGTATGGGATAATGACTACCCAAGATGTGGATCTTTCCACACAAGAGTCACTAGAGAGGGAGGGATAAAATAAAGACAGCCAATTCCTGCTGAAAATAATCCACACCCAAAATAAAGTTTAACATAAAACATAAGCAGAAGATTCAAACTGAAACCGCTGCCTGAAGAACTTTTCTACCAAAAACTGCTTCAGAAGAAGAAAATACATCAAAATGGTAGAATTTAGTAAAAGTATGCAAAGAGGACCAAGTTGCTGCTTTGCAGATCTGGTCAACCGAAGCTTCATTCCTTAACGCCCAGGAAGTAGAAACTGACCTAGTAGAATGAGCTGTAATTCTCTGAGGCGGAATTTTACCCGACTCAACATAGGCAAGATGAATTAAAGATTTCAACCAAGATGCCAAAGAAATGGCAGAAGCTTTCTGGCCTTTCCTAGAACCGGAAAAGATAACAAATAGACTAGAAGTCTTACGGAAAGATTTCGTAGCTTCAACATAATATTTCAAAGCTCTAACAACATCCAAAGAATGCAACGATTTCTCCTTAGAATTCTTAGGATTAGGACATAATGAAGGAACCACAATTTCTCTACTAATGTTGTTGGAATTCACAACTTTAGGTAAAAATTCAAAAGAAGTTCGCAACACCGCCTTATCCTGATGAAAAATCAGAAAAGGAGACTCACAAGAAAGAGCAGATAATTCAGAAACTCTTCTAGCAGAAGAGATGGCCAAAAGGAACAAAACTTTCCAAGAAAGTAATTTAATGTCCAATGAATGCATAGGTTCAAACGGAGGAGCTTGAAGAGCTCCCAGAACCAAATTCAAACTCCAAGGAGGAGAAATTGACTTAATGACAGGTTTTATACGAACCAAAGCTTGTACAAAACAATGAATATCAGGAAGAATAGCAATCTTTCTGTGAAAAAGAACAGAAAGAGCGGAGATTTGTCCTTTCAAAGAACTTGCGGACAAACCCTTATCTAAACCATCCTGAAGAAACTGTAAAATTCTCGGTATTCTAAAAGAATGCCAAGAAAAATGATGAGAAAGACACCAAGAAATATAAGTCTTCCAGACTCTATAATATATCTCTCGAGATACAGATTTACGAGCCTGTAACATAGTATTAATCACGGAGTCAGAGAAACCTCTTTGACCAAGAATCAAGCGTTCAATCTCCATACCTTTAAATTTAAGGATTTCAGATCCGGATGGAAAAAAGGACCTTGTGACAGAAGGTCTGGTCTTAACGGAAGAGTCCATGGTTGGCAAGATGCCATCCGGACAAGATCCGCATACCAAAACCTGTGAGGCCATGCCGGAGCTATTAGCAGAACAAACGAGCATTCCCTCAGAATCTTGGAGATTATTCTTGGAAGAAGAACTAGAGGCGGAAAGATATAGGCAGGATGATACTTCCAAGGAAGTGATAATGCATCCACTGCCTCCGCCTGAGGATCCCGGGATCTGGACAGATACCTGGGAAGTTTCTTGTTTAGATGAGAGGCCATCAGATCTATCTCTGGGAGCCCCCACATTTGAACAATCTGAAGAAATACCTCTGGGTGAAGAGACCATTCGCCCGGATGCAACGTTTGGCGACTGAGATAATCCGCTTCCCAATTGTCTACACCTGGGATATGAACCGCAGAGATTAGACAGGAGCTGGATTCCGCCCAAACCAAAATTCGAGATACTTCTTTCATAGCCAGAGGACTGTGAGTCCCTCCTTGATGATTGATGTATGCCACAGTTGTGACATTGTCTGTCTGAAAACAAATGAACGATTCTCTCTTCAGAAGAGGCCAAAACTGAAGAGCTCTGAAAACTGCACGGAGTTCCAAGATATTGATCGGTAATCTCACCTCCTGAGATTCCCAAACTCCTTGTGCCGTCAGAGATCCCCACACAGCTCCCCAACCTGTGAGACTTGCATCTGTTGAAATTACAGTCCAGGTCGGAAGAACAAAAGAAGCCCCCTGAATTAAACGAAGGTGATCTGTCCACCACGTTAGAGAGTGTCGAACAATCGGTTTTAAAGATATTAATTGATATATCTTCGTGTAATCCCTGCACCATTGGTTCAGCATACAGAGCTGAAGAGGTCGCATGTGAAAACGAGCAAAGGGGATCGCGTCCGATGCAGCAGTCATAAGACCTAGAATTTCCATGCATAAGGCTACCGAAGGGAATGATTGAGACTGAAGGTTTCGACAAGCTGTAATCAATTTTAGACGTCTCTTGTCTGTTAAAGACAGAGTCATGGACACTGAATCTATCTGGAAACCCAGAAAGGTTACCCTTGTTTGAGGAATCAAAGAACTTTTTGGTAAATTGATCCTCCAACCATGATCTTGAAGAAACAACACAAGTCGATTCGTATGAGATTCTGCTAAATGTAAAGACTGAGCAAGTACCAAGATATCGTCCAAATAAGGAAATACCACAATACCCTGTTCTCTGATTACAGACAGAAGGGCACCGAGAATCTTTGTGAAAATTCTTGGAGCTGTAGCAAGGCCAAACGGTAGAGCCACAAATTGGTAATGCTTGTCTAGAAAAGAGAATCTCAGGAACTGATAATGATCTGGATGAATCGGAATATGCAGATATGCATCCTGTAAATCTATTGTGGACATATAATTCCCTTGCTGAACAAAAGGCAATATAGTCCTTACAGTTACCATCTTGAACGTTGGTATCCTTACAAAATGATTCAATAATTTTAGATCCAGAACTGGTCTGAAGGAATTCTCCTTCTTTGGTACAATGAAGAGATTTGAATAAAACCCCATCCCCTGTTCCGGAACTGGAACTGGCATAATTACTCCAGCCAACTCTAGATCTGAAACACAATTCAGAAATGCTTGAGCTTTCACTGGATTTACTGGGACACGGGAAAGAAAAAATCTCTTTGCAGGAGGTCTCATCTTGAAACCAATTCTGTACCCTTCTGAAACAATGTTCTGAATCCAAAGATTGTGAACAGAATTGATCCAAATTTCTTTGAAAAAACGTAACCTGCCCCCTACCAGCTGAACTGGAATGAGGGCCGTACCTTCATGTGAACTTAGAAGCAGGCTTTGCCTTTCTAGCAGGCTTGGATTTATTCCAGACTGGAGATGGTTTCCAAACTGAAACTGCTCCTGAGGATGAAGGATCAGGCTTTTGTTCTTTGTTGAAACGAAAGGAACGAAAACGATCGTTAGCCCTGTTTTTACCTTTAGACTTTTTATCCTGTGGTAAAAAAGTTCCTTTCCCACCAGTAACAGTTGAAATAATAGAATCCAACTGAGAACCAAATAATTTGTTTCCCTGGAAAGAAATGGAAAGTAGAGTTGATTTAGAAGCCATATCAGCATTCCAGGTCTTAAGCCATAAAGCTCTTCTGGCTAAGATAGCCAGAGACATAAACCTAACATCAACTCTAATAAAAAATGGCATCACAGATGAAATTATTAGCATGCTGGAGAAGAATAATAATATCATGAGAATCACGATTTGTTACTTGTTGCGCTAGAGTTTCCAACCAAAAAGTTGAAGCTGCAGCAACATCAGCCAATGATATAGCAGGTCTAAGAAGATTACCTGAACATAGATAAGCTTTTCTTAGAAAAGATTCAATTTTTCTATCTAAAGGATCCTTAAACGAGGTACCATCTGACGTAGGAATGGTAGTACGTTTAGCAAGGGTAGAAATAGCCCCATCAACTTTAGGGATTTTGTCCCAAAATTCTAACCTGTCAGGCGGAACAGGATATAATTGCTTAAAACGTTTAGAAGGAGTAAATGAATTACCCAATTTATCCCATTCCTTGGAAATTACTGCAGAAATAGCATTAGGAACAGGAAAGACTTCTGGAATAACCGCAGGAGCTTTAAAAACCTTATCCAAACGTATAGAATTAGTATCAAGAGGACTAGAATCCTCTATTTCTAAAGCAATTAGTACTTCTTTAAGTAAAGAGCGAATAAATTCCATCTTAAATAAATATGAAGATTTATCAGCATCAATCTCTGAGATAGAATCCTCTGAACCAGAAGAGTCCAAAGAATCAGAATGATGGTGTTCATTTAAAAATTCATCTGTAGAGAGAGAAGATTTAAAAGACTTTTTACGTTTACTAGAAGGAGAAATAACAGACAAAGCCTTCTTTATGGATTCAGAAACAAAATCTCTTATGTTATCAGGAACATTCTGCACCTTAGATGTTGAGGGAACTGCAACAGGCAATGGTACATCACTAAAGGAAATATTATCTGCTTTAACAAGTTTGTCATGACAATTATTACAAACAACAGCTGGAGGAATAGCTACCAAAAGTTTACAGCAGATACACTTAGCTTTGGTAGATCCAGCAGGCAGTGGTTTTCCTGTAGTATCTTCTGGCTCAGATGCAACGTGAGACATCTTGCAATATGTAAGAGAAAAAACAACATATAAAGCAAAATAGATCAAATTCCTTATAAGACAGTTTCAGGAATGGGAAAAAATGCCAGACATCAAGCTTCTAGCAACCAGAAGCAAATGAAAAATGAGACTGAAATAATGTGGAGACAAAAGCGACGCCCATATTTTTTAGCGCCAAATAAGACGCCCACATTATTTGGCGCCTAAATGCTTTTTGCGCCAAAAATGACGCCACATCCGGAACGCCGACATTTTTGGCGCAAAATAACGTCAAAAAATGACGCAACTTCCGGCGACACGTATGACGCCGGAAACGGAAAAGAATTTTTGCGCCAAAAAAGTCCGCGCCAAGAATGACGCAATAAAATGAAGCATTTTTAGCCCCCGCGAGCCTAACAGCCCACAGGGAAAAAAGTCAAATTTTTGAGGTAAGAAAAATATGATAATTCAATGCATAATCCCAAATATGAAACTGACTGTCTGGAAATAAGGAAAGTTGAACATTCTGAGTCAAGGCAAATAAATGTTTGAATACATATATTTAGAACTTTATAAATAAAGTGCCCAACCATAGCTTAGAGTGTCACAGAAAATAAGACTTACTTACCCCAGGACACTCATCTACATGTTTGTAGAAAGCCAAACCAGTACTGAAACGAGAATCAGTAGAGGAAATGGTAAATATAAGAGTATATCGTCGATCTGAAAAGGGAGGTAAGAGATGAATCTCTACGACCGATAACAGAGAACCTTATGAAATAGACCCGTAGAAGGAGATCACTGCATTCAATAGGCAATACTCTCTTCACATCCCTCTGACATTCACTGCACGCTGAGA
This sequence comes from Bombina bombina, assembly GCF_027579735.1. Lineage (NCBI taxonomy): Eukaryota > Metazoa > Chordata > Amphibia > Anura > Bombinatoridae > Bombina > Bombina bombina. The sequence continues at coordinate 957,489,842 of NC_069504.1, forward strand.
GGAAAACCGGGCTCCAACTTGCTGCGGAGCGCATATCAACGTAGAATCTAGCACAAACTTACTTCACCACCTCCCTTGGAGGCAAAGTTTGTAAAACTGATTTGTGGGTGTGGTGAGGGGTGTATTTATAGGCATTTTAAGGTTTGGGAAACTTTGCCCCTCCTGGTAGGAATGTATATCCCATACGTCACTAGCTCATGGACTCTTGTTAATTACATGAAAGAAATTTGGGTTCAGTGTCCCTTTAAATACAAGGTATTCACAGAAGAAAAAAGTGTATTAATATAACAGTGTTGTTTATGCAAAACTGGGGAATGGGTAATAAAGGGATTATCTATCTTTTTAAAGAATAAAAAATATGGTTTAGACTGTCCCTTTAAAAACAGACTTTGAAAAATAAATAAAGATGTTAAAGCGGAATAAAGTATAACTTTTGGAATTGCAAATTGTGTCTGATTAAAATAAGGCTAGAAAATGTACATTTGTTTTATAAGACTGATTTACAAAATTCAAGAATCTTGCCTGTGACCATTCAAGCATTTCTTAAATGAATGTCTTATTTATACTTTACAGCAGACTTTACTAATTTGGGTTCGACTTGAAGTTTGTCAGTGTGATCTACTTGTGGTCATTCATGCCAAACGTATGGAAATTTGAGCTAACAAGTTTTATTTACTGGAAGTTCTTTCTTTCTTTTTTTTTTTGTATGAATTTTTTTTTGTTGTATGAATTTTATAGTTCACATAATACAGTATAAGCAGCAGCAAAGTAATTTCGGACATCAGCGCATTAGAAAAAAAATCAAGTAAATATATTTCGATCCTACAAAGCAACTATGTAAGTAAACATACAATATGTCAACACTATGCACTACATTTATTAAAAAGATATTAAACCCAATTTTTTTCTTTCATGAATTAGATAGAGCATGCAAGCGCTACCCTGGGTAGCACTTGCCTATTGGTGCCTACATTTAACCACCAATCAGTAAGCACTACCCAGGTGCTGAACCAAAAATGGGCTGGCTCCTAAGCTTACATTCCTGATTTTCAAATAAAGATACCAAGAGAACAAAAAAAATTGATAATAGGAGTAAACTAGAATGTTACTTAAAATTGTATGCTCTATCTGAATAATGAAATAAAAAAATTAGGTTTAGTATCCCTTTAAGCTGCAAGGGCAGTTTCGGAGCCTCAGCGTTTAGGGCTACCTCACTACTTAAAGTTAATACCAAAAAAATGTTATTGTTTAGAAAGATAGATAATCCCTTTATTTACCGTTCCACAGTTTTGAATAACCAACACTGTTATATTAATATACTTTTTACCTCTATGATTACCTTGTATCTAAGCTTCTGCAGATTTATCTCAGATATTTTGACAGACTTGCATTTCAGGCAATTAGTGCTGACTCTTAAATAACTCCACAAGAGAGAGCACAATGATATCTTTATGACACACAAGAACAAACTGTACATGTTATTAGCTAGGCACAGCCAAACAGTGAGATAAGAGGTGGACTGCAGAGTCTTAAAAATTAGCCTATGAGCCTACCTAGGTTTAGCCTTTAACAAAAAATACCAAGAGAAAAAAAGCTAATTTGATGCTAAAAGTAAATTGGAAAGTGGTTTAAAATAACATGCCCTATCTGAATCATAAATGTTTAATTTGAACTTTACTGTCAATTTAAGTAGCTAATGCAGCCCGCTCACCGCAAGGCTAGGCAAACGAGGTTCATGATAGCAAACCTTGTACGCCCGGTACTTAAATGGAGCCCTATTAATAAAGGGAAAGTCTACACCTTAATCATCTTAAAGTTTTACCTTAGACTAAGCTGCATATCCTTTCTATATCATGCAGCATGAACAGTAAAAAAGTTATTTTAAAAAGTATATTGTTTCTGGCCACTTTGAAATGGCCACCAAACTCCACCCACTGATGATGTCACAATCCGATCTGCATATGGTGTCCAATCACAAATGCTTCAGTAGTTGGATTCAGCAGACTGTCAATGCTATTCAGCAGAGTGTCCAGAAGCAGCTCGGATTGTGATATCAGTGGGCGGAGTTTGGCGGCCATTTTAAAGTGGCCAGAACCTATATTCTTTTAAAAATAACTTATTTACTGTTCCTGCTGCATGATGTAGAAAGGGGTGCAGGAGGCTATTTGCTGCAAGTCAACCCAAACATTATTATTACTTCTCTAGAATGAGTAATTAACAATTTTTACAGCACACAGTAGCACATTTGTGATGGAAATATACTTTACAAGTAAAAACACTTACTTGTCCTCCTCCAGCCATTTTGAAATAGCCGCCTGACCCTTCCTTTCCCTGACGTCACCCAAACTGAATTTTCATCTCCAACTTTGATCTGTGTCAATCCTGGTGTGCGCGTGTTCCGCGCATGCGCAATGAGACGTTTTCGTCAAGGTGGTCTTTTTAGCTACAGAACCAAAAAATACCGCTTAGTAGCATAGCGGTTGTCATATGCGGCGGACCTGTGTGCCTTCCATTCAGCGGCTGGTTAATTTTACAGTCCCACAGCAGTTGGAGTATTATTGACAGTTCACTGCTTGATTCTAATTTATATTAACTGCCCATTTACCCTTGAAGAAAAAAACAGATTATATATAGTGTTCTAGAATGGTACAGACGCAATAGGTTTCCAGTTAATATCTCTTCATATAGAATCAAGCACTGAACTGTCCATAATACTCAATTATTTAGTATAAAATAATGTGTGAGCGCAGACAGTGCCTGTAATCCAATAACCCAGTTGCAGTTGGTAGAATTCACGCCAGAGAATCACAGAGATTGTCTAAGGGCATCCCCTAACTCCACCAGTCTCCAGGCTTGTGCAGATAAACCGATGTACCTCCGGTATAAAACCGGTACTTCCCATGTATGCCAAGGTTCCGTAATAGCAAATCTTATTATAATTTTTCTTTGAAAAAAAAAAAAAACAACAAATGTCTACGTCAATTTAAATGGTACATTGTATATGTTATGAAGTCTTCGGGCAAGTATTATTTTTATCTATAATTTTGTGGAAAAGACTAGAAAAGATAATGCTGTTTCTCCAACAAATTTATGTAAGATTGTTCAAATTCATTATATAATTGAATGTTTGTAAATTTGTTCTCAACCCATGAGTTTGTCTGATTTTATTATGTTGCACAGGAATAATGAAAACTAAATTATTTGTCATGATTACATATTAACAGCCATCAATGCACATATTTTATAGAGGGTTTTTTTTGCCTCTCAGTTTAAGATGTACGCAACAAATTATGTGGTAATTCACTCATACATATTTACTTTTGATGGGGGAGGGGGGTAGCAAAGGTGAGAGAGACCCGTGGAGTGTAAGGGATAGGTAGAAGGATTAAACTTAATTGTATCAATGGATAATTTAAATAATTGCTCTACATTCTTAGCTGCAGTAAATTAGTGAGCTCTGAGCGTCATGTATATTATGTACTATTCAGTCAATTAGATATATGGTGTGAGGCTTAAAAATAAAAAATCTCATATTTCTTTATATATGAATAACTATTTAGTAATAGCATTGAATCCTATCTACATGACCCAGAATAATTCATTTGTTTATGGTGGAAGTGAAGCAAGTGACTGATTCTCTGACGTGAATTCTACCAACTGCAACTAGGTTATTGGATTACAGGACCAACAACAAGTAAAGGCAGTGCTCAGGATTCCACTCACACCAAACGGAAATGTTTGCAGTGTCAAATCAGCCGCCTTCACGCTGACTAAATCCAGGCATAACACGCTCACAGCTCGACTGGTCTCCTGCTGATGATGTCATCATCCGGTGCCACTCCTGAGCGCTCCATCAAACGCCCTTCTTCAAAAGCACACCAAACAACAAGGGAAGGCACCCGGTCTCCAACAATCACAGGACACTTGGAACAGGGCCAGGACACTTGTATCAAGTAAAAGCAATACAGTAGTAGTTTATTGGACATCAGAGGGTGAGATACACATCACATCCAAGAACATGGTCAGTCAGGCTGGATCAAACATGTTTCGTATAAACATACTGTACTTTGTCAATGACCACCTACAACCTAATGACTGACGCAGCTAGAATATATACCTAAATAGCACCTCCCTAAAATCTAACCACCTATTCCTGGTAGAAAACTCTTAATTAGTATTTGACACACCTATGTTTAACACACCTAAAGGATTTACATACATCAACAGCATATGCAGAATAGATAGGTGTTAAAAGTGATGAAATAAAAATAGAAAAGGAGGCATACACTATACAGAAAATTTTTATGAAAGAAGACATTCTATCTTAAGCAGTGATTAACTCTGCACTATGTAACAACAAGAAAATATTATATAACAATAATAAATGTCCTATTCAACAAATAATTTAATATCCCATTCAGAATGTAGGCCTATTGGCACAACAGTTTCCAATTGGAAAATCCAAAAGACTTCCCTTTGTCTGAGAGCCTCCTCTCTATTGCCCCCTCTGGGGTGTCTGGGAATAGCTTGGATACACTGAAATGCCAGGAGGGAAATATCAGAATGATGTTCTTTCGTAAAATGTAGCGACACTGGAGTGGTAGATTTGGGATCTTCAATGGACCTGAGATGCTCCAAAAATCTATCCTTCAGGGGGCGTGTAGTGAGCCCTACATATTGCTTATTGCACCTCCTGCAGGTCAGAAGATATATGACAAATGTAGAATTACCAGTGGAATATTGTTTAATCTGGTAATCTTTAGCTGTGACTTGGGACTTAAATTCTGAACCAAACAATGCATGTGTACATGATTTACATCTACTGCTGTTACATTTGTGAAATCCAGGTTTTAAAGAAAGCCAATTTTCCTTTTTTATTGCCGGTAGCATGGAAGGAGACAAAATATTGCCTAAAGTTTTGGCTTTACGAAAAACAAAGCCACATCCTTCCCAGTCCATCATCAACCTCTAGTATAGACAGTGAGTCACGCACTATTTTCCAAATTTTATGGTACTCACTGCTGTACGTGGTGATGAACTTCGGTTTATTTTGTAAGGAGTTAGGCTACCTTTTTTGTACAAACAGGGAATCCCTTTCCAGGGGATCAACTTGTCTTTTGGCCCTCTCAAGGTTAACCTCAAGAATAATGACAAGAATAACCTTGAGAGGGCCAAAAGACAAGTTGATCCCCTGGAAAGGGATTCCCTGTTTGTACAAAAAAAGGGAGTCTGACTCCTTAAAAAATAAACCTAAGTTCATCACCACGTACAGCAGTGAGTACCATAAAATTTGTAAAATAGTGCGTGACTCACTGTCTATACTAGAGGTTGATGATGGACTTAGGGAAACTTTGCGGGAAGGATGTCCTAGAAAAGCAAATTGTTTTCTTCAGTCTGCCGAGCTAAAGCATTTAGAGAAAAAAGATTAGACATTTTTGCAGCTGCCTGCTCTGAATTTGGGTATCAACAAGCCCTAGAGCCAAAGCAAAATCCAAAACATAGTAGGATTGGTTCTGCTGGGTATTACTGGATTAGATAAAGTGCCCCAAGGTCACATGCACTATCACGAACACATTAGCGTTTAGTTCCCCTACTCCCTACTCACATTATGTGACGTTCATTTAGCCTAAATATCCCCCCACTACACAGCACTTCTAACGTTAAAGTAAATAACACCTGCAGCGCGCTGTACATAAAAATAGAGCATTTAATTATTGCGCTATTGTTTACCTGTGTTTAACCTCTGCAAAGGAATTAATTACAATTTAGATAGAACATACAATTTTAAACAACTTTCCAATTTACTTCCATGATCAAATTTACTTTAATCTCTAGCTATCTTTTGCTGAAGGAACAGCATTGCACTACTAGCAGGTAGCTGAACACATCTAGTTAGCCAATCACAAGAGACAAATGTGTGCAGGCACCAATTAGCGGCTAGCTCCCACTACTGTGGGATATGTACATATTTTTCAGCAAGGGATACCAAGAGAACAAAGCACATCTGAAAATTAGGGTTGCACCGATACCGATACTAGTATCGGTATCGTGCCGATACCAAGTATTTGCATGAGTACTTGTACTCATGCAAATGCACTGATACTTAAACCGATACCTACACTTCCTACCCATACGCTATCTTGGAGTTTTTTTCAAACTGCATGTTCCCATTTCATTTTAAGCTGTAGTGGGGACTCAACTAAAAATGGTTCACTTTTGTTCTGCCAATACAAATAAATGAGCAGCCGTGGTATTTTAAACTATGGCACAATATCATAAAAGGATGTACTATTTATTGTTATGTCTCTTTAAATGTCAGTTAGTAGGTTAAACCCATAACTGTTTTACTTAAATGTTTCTTTCATGATTCAGATAGAGCATGTAATTTTAAGAAAACAAACATTACTGGGAGCTAGCTAGCTGCTGATTGGTGGCTTCACATATATCCCTTTTGTCATTGACTCACCAATGTGGTCAGCTAGCTAACAGTAGTGCATTGCTGCTCCTTCAACAAAGGACACTAAGAGAATTAAGCACATTTGATAACAGAAGTAAATTGGAAAACTATTTAAATCAGTATGCTCTGTCTGAAATATAAAATAAATGGTTTCATGTCCCTTTAAACATTAACACATGAATATAATAAACGTATACATTTATTCATTCCGTCTGTAAATCCAATGCAAGACAAGGCTACTATCATAAAATAAAGATGCCAACTAAAAATGGTATTAGTGTTTTCTGCAAAGACCAGGACAAACACATGCGGAGCATTACTGCAGTTAATAGAAGCCCAGGAGGTTTAGACTGATCAGAGGATGTTTAAAATCAACCACAGGTTAAAATCACCAATGTTCATTTTAGCCTTGTGCCTTTGTAGCATTCAAAAGTAAAAACCCAAACTACTACTATAAAAGTTGTCATGGCAACGTGCGATGTAGCATTCTACAATCTCAGAAGGGGTAAAAAAAATATATTTTGCATATACTGTCAGTGTGGAAGCTGATCTGAAATCAACATAATCACACAAAGTTACATAGCTCTGGCTATCATTCTGTTAGATTAAAACACAATCACACAGATAACTGACATATAAATAATAATAATGTTTGGAAGACTAGGAATAGATGAATTTAACTCTTTAGCACCTGAGGCTTTTGTCACCTATGCCCTGAAGATGTTTTTCAGGCAATAAACAATTTGAGGTTTTTTTCCTTCATCTATTTATACAAGACATATATTTGTTTCCCATCAGATCATTTAAAGTGTGTTTGAATTAACATGAGCATTTAAATCTATGTACCATATGTAAATCATGGGCCCTACAAATATCTATTATTTTAGTAAATGTACCTAAACTCATGCAACTGACTACCCCGCACCATATATTTATTTGTTTTCTACAATTACACTGAGGTGATACAAAGCTATGTCACGTTTGTTTCATAGCTCTTGTGCCTGTGAAGGAATACGGTAGTGGCTTGTACCTTCACAGGCACAGGACCATACTACAATAAGGAGCAACGGAAAGGAAGGTACAGCTTTGCATCTGCTGTAGCGCCTGCATTGTCATTGTATAAAAAAACCAACAAAAAAACTTTTCAATGGGGGCTAACACATTGTTGGCTGCATTTGTTTTTCAATAGCTAAACTCCCCCCGCCACTTGCCATATTTGGAGGAGCCAATCCAGGTTACTGGACTCTAAATAACGCTTACCACTGCCATTACTTATTTTAGTAAATTTTGCATTGTGACCAGTTAGGGTCAGATATGTGGAAGGTCGCTGAAGTCTGCAGTGTGCACTTCCAATTCTCATAACGAAAAAAACTTGCAATATTCAGAGTTAAATTGAAGGTAAAACGGGAGGACAAAATAAATCATGAATGTATACAGTATTTTTTTTACTACACATAATTAAACATTTTCTAACATATTCTCAATTTTTTGGTAACAGCATTACTGATACTATCTATGTTTTCAGATAATGCAAATGAGTTAAACGCTCAGGTAAAGTCTCACACGGAAGCTGCAAGGATTGCAGCTCGTGAGCAGTACCATGGGCAGTGACCCAATAAAAAGAGTCAGTTGGCCACAATCTGCTCTTGAGTTGCGGTACTTGCTGCTCCGGATCAATACTTTACCAATGTGTTTATCAAATGTGCAGGGGGGGATTAAAACCATCGCTAGACTCCCTAACACAAAAATGACCTGATCTAATAAATTCATGTCCCCGTTTAAAAATGTGCTTTGCAATTCTCCTCTGCAAGAAAAAAAATATGTTGTGTATCAACATTTCTATTTGCCATCAGAAAAGCAAGCGTTGTAATGGGCTTAAGCTACATACAATGGCACAGGTTTAGCTTAGGGCTTATTATTGTGCTGCAAAAAGACTTGCAGATCCTCATTAAATAAATACTCCTTTGAGGGAAGCTGACAGTGCTTAAGGTTACTTAGACACTGAAGAGTTTGGCCCACTCCAGACTCCGTAGAGGAAATGCTGGCAGAGACAAAGCACGACTTATGCCTACTTGTCCTAGAAAAGCAAATTGTTTTCTTCAGTCTGCCGAGCTAAAGCATTTAGAGAAAAAAGATTAGACATTTTTGCAGCTGCCTGCTCTGAATTTGGGTATCAACAAGCCCTAGAGCCAAAGCAAAATCCAAAACATAGTAGGATTGGTTCTGCTGGGTATTACTGGATTAGATAAAGTGCCCCAAGGTCACATGCACTATCACGAACACATTAGCGTTTAGTTCCCCTACTCCCTACTCACATTATGTGACGTTCATTTAGCCTAAATATCCCCCCACTACACAGCACTTCTAACTTTACAGTAAATAACACCTGCAGCGCGTGTACATAAAAATAGAGCATTTTATTATTGCGCTATTGTTTACCTGTGTTTAACCTCTGCAAAGGAATTAATTACAATTTAGATAGAACATACAATTTTAAACAACTTTCCAATTTACTTCCATTATCAAATTTACTTTAATCTCTAGCTATCTTTTGCTGAAGGAACAGCATTGCACTACTAGCAGCTAGCTGAACACATCTAGTTAGCCAATCACAAGAGACAAATGTGTGCAGGCACCAATTAGCGGCTAGCTCCCACTACTGTGGGATATGTACATATTTTTCAGCAAGGGATACCAAGAGAACGAAGCACATCTGAAAATAGAAGTGAATTTAAAAGTGTCTTAAAATGACATGCTCTATCTGAATCATACAAGTAACTTTGATTTTCCTATACCTTCAATTTGGCTCCATAGCAGGAATGCACTACTAAGATCTAGTAGAGCAAACAAGTGACATATGTGTGTAGCCACCAATAACCAGCTAGCTCTCAGTAGTGCATACCTGTTCCTGTGCCTAATTTTGATAACATAAGTAAACTTAAAACTGCATACTATATTAGAATAGTTAAAGTTTAATTTTGAGTTTCATGTCACTTTAATAGTAGTTAAAAAATATTTGGAACACTTACACCACATATATCTTTTTTATGTAATGTACATGTTCTTTTAGATACATAATAGTAAATATGCAAGTCATTTATGTTTAAGGTAGTCAGAATAGCTTGCTTTGTCTCTCTCTAACATGTCTGGGAGGATAAAATTATGTTTGCCCTAACCTTGTGTGCAGCTGCCTAAAATGAAATGCTGACATATATAAACAAGGTATAACTGGTATTTACATTATATAGAATATAAGTGCTTTAAATTACAATATGGGGAGCCTACGCACCCCAACCATAATTCAGTCTAACCACAACTACCCATTCTCTTTTATCCTCACCCAACCTGAAACAAAAATATCTTAATAAATTCCACCTGGTTTCCAGTCGACATAAGAACAACTTAATTTCCCATTGCAATAAACTACTATCTCACCCCACCCCTTTATTAACCCTCCATCACAATGCCCTGCAATACCCAAGAGGCCCCTAACTGCAAAACCTACCAACATTCAAAAGCTTCTTGGACATCCCATTTCAAAACCCATAGGAAATAATATGTTATAACCCCCCCCCCCCCCACCCCAACCCAACCCTTTGCAGTTATAACAGATGCAACTCTTCTCTTAGGGCTTTCCACAAGAATTTAGAGTCTGTCTGTGGGAATGTTTGCCAATTCAGCCAAAACAGCATTTATGAGGTCTTGTAACATATACACACACATGTTCCCTAGCAGATAGGATCACTTCTCTCATCGGTATTGGTGAACAGGGACACGCCTACACAAATCTGACAATAAAACACTTTGTTTAGCATTCATGTTTATAAAAACTTGTAAAATCTTTACAAACCATTTTAGATGGAAGAAAAAAGGGTATTTTTATGTACATGTAGTGTATTTTTAATAGTGACATAACTCAAAAACGATCAAAAATATTGAGAACCAGGAGCAACATCTTACTAGCCAAAAGCTCCATCCTGATGAGACACAACAACCAAACGGGTCATAATGTCAATATTTTAAAACTAAGCAACTTAAAAGTCCTAACCTAATCTTAAATCAATGTGTTGATGTCGCGCCTTCTGTATGGTTAAACCATTTTACAGCTAAAATCAGCAGAAAGTACAACGCTGCATGACAAAAGCAAGTGCCAGTTTTTCATTACCTTATGTAAACATAGTGCCAGGCTGGAAATTTTAAGTTTCATGGTTTTTGAAAAAGCATAACAGTCACTCAAACATAATCCAACTGGAAAGTGTTCCATCTCTCAAAGGGACATCAAAATGAGAGAAAATTGTTGTTACCTTTTATGACAAACCAGGGAAAGAAAAAAAATAAACTAACAATTTCCTTATAAAGTTTGCAATCATTTCTATTTTCCTTTTCTTTTTCACTAGTTGATGAACTTAAATGAATCCACACTTGAATATGCATAGAAGGATACTCATTTCGTTCACCTTAATTGCAATAATAATGGAACTCTCCCACACACACTAGGGTTACAACTCAACTAAATGAGTATGCAATTGCAGGTGCTGTGAAACAAGCTGCCCCCTCACAGCACGCTTAGAGCGCTGTTCATGCGCATACTTATGGTTGCCATGATTTCTGTCAAAAAATACCAGATTTGCACATTCGCATCATTTTGTATAATTAATTATACAGCAAAATTGGGAACTAAAGCTGCTAGGATTTCAAATAACCAATCTATACTATAATCGTGTTTGTAACGCGTCCGTCGGTGTCGCCAGTTGCGCATGCATCCTCAATGGAATGTTGGCAGCACGAGGCAGCCAACAATAATTCACCTGGATGCCGCGAAGGTTGATTCTTTCACCACCCTGCCATTTTCAGAATCTACCGGGATGCAGCAAAGGCAAACTGAGTACTGTATTACAAAAAAAACAAAAAACGGCCACAATAGGTATTTAAAAAAAAAAAACCTAGCCACACGCAATAAGTATTTAGAAAAAATAAACTAACCACTCGCACAAAGTATTACCTATTAACTCCTACACCGACAACCCCCTAATTTAATGACTAAGCCCCCTAACCTAACACCCCCTAAATGAATCCCTTAATTACTACATTACAATAAAAAAAATACATTACAAAAATCTAATTATAGAAAATTAAAAAACGCTAACATTACAAAAAATAATAAACACTATCCAAAATAAAATAAAATTAAACCTTATCCCTATGAAAATAAAAAAGCCCCCCCAAAATAAAATAGTCCTTAAAATGGCTTTTTGTAGGGCATTGCCCTAAAGAAATCAGCTCTTTTACATTACAAATAAACCAAGTCTAACAATAAAAACCCCCACCCACCAAACCCCTCAAAATAAAAACCTAACACTAATAAACCTAAACTACCCATTGCCCCTAAAGGGGCATTTGTATGGGCATTGCCCTTAAAAGGGCATTCAGCTCTTTTTCACTGCCCTGAAAGGGACAGTCAACACCCAATGTAACTTTAAGGGACACTGAACCCAAATTTTTTATTTCGTAATTCAGATAGAGCATGAAATTTTAAGCAACTTTCTAATTTACTCCTATTATCAAATGGTCTTTGTTCTCTTGGTATCTTTATTTGAAATGCAAGAATGTAAGTTTAGATGCCGGCCCATTTTTGGTGAACAACCTGGGTTGTCCTTGCTGATTGGTAGATAAATTCATCCACCAATAAAAAATTGCTGTCCAGAGTTCTGAACTAAGAAAAAAGCTTAGATGCCTTCTTTTTCAAATAAAGATAGCAAGAGAATTAAAATAAATTGATAATAGGCGTAAATTAGAAAGTTGCTTAAAATTACATGCTATATCTGAATCACGAAAAAAAAATTGGGTTCAGTGACCCTTTAAGGCCATACCTTATATCCGGAATAGAAGATGCAGCAACACCGCATCGATGTTGATGAGCTCTAAGGTATTGAAGTAATCACCAAAAGTACATAGCTTTATTCCTTGAAAATATGTCCGCCAAACTCCCCCCACTATTACGTATAAACATTCTTTTTAATTGAATCCTTCAATCGCAATGAAATCCTCGGTCAGTTTGTGAGCGCGCAGAAGATAATGCGCATGCGCATTATTAAAACAGAACCATCACCCTTTGAAAAATGAACGAGCATGTTAAAAGATTAGAGAAGAAGACAAAGGATGAGGGGGAGGGGTTTGGCAGCCATATCTGCATGGAATAAACCTATGTATTTTCGTTGATTACTCCAATACCGTTAGAGCTCATCGACAAGTGATGCGGTTTAGTTGCATCCTCTATCCCTGATCTAAGGTATGGCCATAAGTTACATCGGGTGTTGACTGTCCCTTTAAAAAGGCATTCAGCTCTTTTGTAATTTGCCCAAACAAAACCCTAATCTTTAAAAAAAAAAAAAAAAAAATTAAAAAAAAAATAACACTAAAGCCCCAAATAGGTACTCGCGGTTTTAGAAGTCTGGCGAAGGTCTTCTTCCAAGCGGGTCCATCATCTTCATCCACAGCGAAGGCGGCGCGTAGGTTCGGAGCGGTCTTCTCTGAAGTGGCGATCCACGGCATTGGGTATTGGGGGTACCTTGAATTCCTATTTGCTGAAATTTTCAAAATCAGCCAATAGGATGGGAGCTACTGAAATCTTATTGGCTGATTTGTACAGCCAATAGGATTTCAGTAGCTCTAATTCTATTGGCTGTTTTGAAAAATTCAGCAGCCAATAGGATGAGAGCTACTAAAATCTTATTGGCTGATTTGAACAGCCAATAGGATTTTAGTAGCTCTAATCCTATTGGCTGTTTTGAAAATCCAGCCAATAGGAATGCAAGATACCCCAAATTGATTGTGGTACCTTGCATTCAATATTTAGTATACCATGGACATCGGATGAAGAGGAACATCCATGCCGCAGAGGACCACCGCCGCAAAAGACTGCCACATCTGGGAAGACCGCTCTGGACCTCCGCTCCGCCTTCACTGTGAATGAAGATGAAAGACCCGTCTGGAAGAAGACCTTCTCCGCCGGTCTTCTGAAACCATGAGTACCTATTTGGGGCTTTAGTGTTTTTTTTGTGGTTGTCTTTTTGTAGTTTTTTTGAGGGGGGGGGTTTTGTTTTTTTAGATTAGGGTTTTTTTTGGGCAAATTGCAAAAGAGCTGAATGCCCTTTTAAGGGCAGTGAAAAAGAGCTGAATGCCTATACAAATGCCACTTTAGGGGCAATGGGTAGTTTAGGTTTATTAGTGTTAGTTTTTATTTTATTTTGGGGGGTTTGGTGAATGGGGGTTTTACTGTTAGGGGGGACTTTGTTTATTTTTAATGTAAAAGAGCTGATTTCTTTAGGGCAATGCCCTACAAAAAGCCCTACTATTGTTAGTTTAGTATTAGTTTAGTATTAGATGTTTTTATTTTGGGGGGGATTTTTTGTTATAGGGGTATTAGTTTAGGTTTAATTTTGTTATTTTTGGATAGCTTTGTTTATTTTGTTATGTATTTTTACTTTTTTATTTTTTGTAGCTTGGGGGGTTTAATTTTAACACACATTACTGCCCTCTGGACAGGCTTATCAACTAGTCATTTATAATGGTATTCTAACAAAATTAGAATATGTTTTAACATAGTACCTTTATTTCTATATTTAATCTTTATTTTCAACGTTAAAGGGACACTGAAACCATTTTTTTTTTTCATGATTCAGATAGAGCATGCAAATTTTAGCAACTTTCTAATTTACTCCTATTATCAATTTTTCTTCTTTTTCTTGGTATCTTTATTTGAAAAAGCTGGAATGTAAGCTTACAAGCCAGCCCATTTTTGGTTGAGCACCCTGGATAGCGCTTGCTGATTGGTGGGTACATTAAGCCACCAATTAGCAAGTTGTACCCAGGTGCTGAACCAAAGATGGGCTGGTTTATAAGCTTAAGTTCTAGCTTTTTCAAATAAAGAAACCAAGAGAATGATGAAAAATTGATAACAGGAGTAAATTAGAAAGTTGTTTAAAATTGCATGCTCTATCCAAATCATGAAGAAAAAAATAGGTTTAGTGTACCTTTAACCTTAAAAATACCAGCAATGATGATAAAATTCCCAGCTAGGTGGCAACACTACATATACTCCATTCAAAGCCTGTCTGTGATGTTTACTGCCATATGCCTATTTGATTAAAGGGACTTAACATTGCCCCTTTGATAGTAAAGTTAAAATTAAACTTTCATGATTCAGATAAACAAGTAATGTCAAGCAACTTTTCAATTTACCACATATATTATCAGATTTTCTTTGGTCACTTGGTATCCTTTGTTGAAAGGTAGGGTAAGGAGAATCAACGCACTACTAAGAGCGGATGAACACAGCTTCAGCATTCGGATCAGTCCGAAGTTCACAAATGCAAATGTCTATGGGTGAGCCAACGACAAGGGGGGAAATATGTGCAGCCACCAATCACCAGTGTATTGCTTCTCAACAAATTATACCAATAAAACACAGCACATTTAATAATACAAACTAAATTGTTAAGAAGTGAAAAACTGCATGCTCTATCAATCATAAAACTTTCATTTTGACTTTACTGTCACTTATATTTGTTATGCTAACCACAAACAACACTTTACTGTTAATGTAGCAGTATGCAACGGGATATTTACCTACAAACGTGACATAAAATGTCAGTGAAACATCATTTTGGTAAGTAACAGCAGCCTAAAAACATTATGTTATTCTATGTATGAAAAATGCGCAAAATAAGCAACAAAATGCTACTCATAACTTTGCCCTAAATGTCCTGCTATAACGTTCATAATCCAACACAGTTTAGTTCTGTCATTTCACCTGCCACTTAGCAACTGCTTTCTCAAATCAATGCCCAAAGCAGAGGAAATGAAATTGATGTAAAAGCTTATTGAGCTCATTCTCTCGTCCTAGGAAAATTACACTCCCAAGGTTAAACATTCCAAAGACCAGACTGGGTTTACATTACTCTCTGTAATTTAGTCTGTATTATAGGCATTTTGTAATCCAAACACGACTGAAGCAAGCAAATTAATTATAAATATGCTGTAATACGGAAAATCAGCTATTTTAGTTTGGTTTTATAACATTATTCATAAGCAACAGGTTTGTAAACAGTGTTTGTTTTTATAGGACTTATTTAATAGTTTTGCATGTCTTAAAGGGATATTATTTTGGGATTCAAATAGAGCATACAATTAAAAAAAAAAAATCCAAATGAATTCTATTGAAGGGATGCCTAAATAGGCATCTAGAGGTACTGTGCATGTCAGTGCTGCCATCTACTGCTCTGCATATGGATAACATTCATGCAAAACCGCTGCCATATAGAGCGCCAGACACATGCACAATGCTGAGCTTACGTCCCTGCTCTTCAACAAACGATGCCAAGAGAACAAATACATTTTGATAATAGAATTGAATTAGAAAGTTATTTAAAATCGCATGCCCTATATGAATCATGACATAAAAATATTGGGATCATGTTTGCAAGAATATCAGCAATAAATAAAAGGTTGACTGTTTCCACTGCAATTTACTGGGCTGTTATTATTATAAAGTTATACCCTAATAAACCTGGCCTGGTAGTGACCATTCTCCTAAGTAAATGACCTAACAACTAAATCTGCCTAAAAAAATCTCGGAATACATCTTGTAAATGTTCTGCATTATCAGTATCCAGAATGAATTTGTCACGTCGGAAGTGTGTGCCACATGCTGCCTCTATCACGTCATCCAAAGGCAGACTCACCGACATTTTGAAGAAAATAGCTCATTTTTATTTGGTGGTCACCTTGCATTAAATTGATAATAAAATGTCCAATTATGTTGATCTATTATACTAACTTTTATATTCTGATCACTTTAATGCATAAACATTCTTTTATTAACAAAAGATTATTTTCAAACTTTAATGAAAGTCTTTACATTAGCTGCTGTTTTTGTCTTTATTTCACTGATAAACAAGTCTGGTTACTTGTACATCTGTAGTATTTAATGTCATATATTGTGTACGGTTCCAACTACTTCACACTTGCATTAGAAACAAAGTATTTGGGTACTACTCTGCCTTGTATGTTTTTGGAGTAGTTACACAATTGTACAGAAGACTTCAGTTTACATATATCTGTATTGATACGTGTTTACGCCAATAGCTATTTTCTGCACTTCATATCATTTGGGATATATATTATATGTATTAGTTTGTGTGTGAAGGTTGTGGAGTTTTTTGCACATTAAAATATCTGGAAATGGAATATCTGTTCTCCGCCCTTTCTCTCTCCTCCCTATCACCCTGTTTTCACCCCCTCTCTCTCACCCTCTGTTCTCCCCTCTCTCTTCCCTTTTCTGCTTTCCTCTCCCTCCGTTTCCCCCTTTCTCTCTCTCCCTTTGTGCTACCTCCCTTTCCCTCTCCTTCTGTTCTATCCCCCTCCGTTCTCCTCCCATCTCTCCCCCCCTCTGTTCTCCTCCCATCTATCCCCCCCCCCTGTTCTCTTGCTCTTCTTTTGTCTTCGCTCTCTCTCTTCTCTCCCCTCTCATTATTGAGTGTGAGAGAGAGAGAGAGAGAGAGAGAATGTTATTACCTTTATTAATACATTTTCAAGTTTAGCTACACTCAAGAAAAACCTGCGCAGACGTTTTAGTCACTTGTCCAAAATTTGCACAGGCAAATTTTTTTGTGCACAGAGCTCAAAAAATTAGAGGGAACATTGCCACTAACAAGCTGGGGAATGGGTAGTAATTTAATTATCTTTTTAAACAATAACAATTCTGGTGTAGACTGGCCCTTTAAGTAGAAGATGCATCATACCCCCAACCCCTTATACTATCAAGTTCTAATAGTGATTAAAAACAGAGCACCAAGGAACATAAAAAAACATTTTTTAGGAATGTATTTCTGAAGCTTAAACATTTCTTTCATGATTCAAATAGAAAATATAATTTTAAACAACATTCCAATTTACTTCTATTATTTAATTTGATTCATTCTTTTTATATACTTTTCCGAAAAGCATATCTAGATAGGCTCAGTAGCTGCTGATTGGTGGCTGCACATAGATGCCTCATGTGATTGGCTCACCCATGTGCATTGCTATTTCTTTAAGAAAGGATATCTAAAGAATGAAGCAAATTAGATAAGAGAAGTAAATTGGAATGTTGTTTAAAATCGTATTCTCTTTGTGACTCAAGAAAGAATTTTTTTGGGTTTAATGTCCCTTTAATGAGGAATTTCTGTAACTTGAGATGGTAATCAGTCATTATAATTTACATGAAGCACAAATGGCAGAGCTACTTACAACTATGCATGGTATAAGTATGCTAATTAGCTATTATTTTTTGGGGGGGGGGTGGGGGGTTGAAATTTTCTATATTAAATCTTAACTGTTTCATAAACTAAAACAGAATATGTGATTTAAAAGTACAGACAGCTATTAAGTAATCATCTTGATGGTGGCATCGTAGGAATGGCCGCTTATCGTTCTTCTGGCAACATTCTAACTAATTAACAGTATTGACTTTTACATATATGATTTGCTAACAGTTTCTCAGGCGCTGACAAATTCCCTCATGGAACCATAGAGGGAGAGGAGGAAAGAAAATCACACACACACAAAATACTTGAGAAACCAGAGGGAGGATATAAATATATGAGCACAGACCCACACATAACTTGTAGTTGTGGCTCTATATAATTTTTCTTTACATAGTTTTCTGCGGGGATTAATTGGTGTCCCTGTAACTTACTAGGGGACACTTAAAGCATGAAGAGAATTGGACAAAACAACTGTAATCATACGAACAGACTCTTATTATTGGTTCTCCACAGGTTAATTCTGCATTCATAGGCAAGGATCTAATTTTTATACTTTGACGGGAATTAAGGGGAGCCAGTTCCAGCTGGCGCTTCCGCACATCATCATCAGGAGATAATTACAGAAAAAGAGGACGGCACACACCTTTCACTGCAAGACAGGTCTGAATAAAACACTAATGAAAAGGAGTAGAAAAAAAAATATAATTCCTCCAATGCAAGACCATTAACAGCACATTCATGTTATGCAAATGCGTGAATCACTTCCTTCAAACTGCCTGAAACAGCTCTGAGCCTGTCAAGCTTTTTATTGAAACAAATTAAAGTGCAGCCCATTGCTATCAGATCAGCTAAAGAGGGAAAATTATAATGTCCATAAATATGCTAATTCCACAAAGCGGGAGAGGAGGAGGGAAAAGATTGGAGTGTATTGAAGCTATCCTTATTAGTTTCACTCATCAGGGGGTTAGATGGATGTCTAAATAAAACAGAAAGAAGCAGAAAGCAGATAAAATGCTCATTTATTAGGAAGGCGGCAATTGTTATCCAGTTTTCGGAGTCTCAAGTTATCATAAAGGGAGGCAGTGAAAGTCTAAAATCTTTTTGAAAACAGACTAGGATCAATGGTCAAGCTGATGTGCGTTCAAATATTGAAGACAATACAGGAAGAAAAAATAAGATGCAGTGCACATTCTAAATGCAAAGGACGAATCTCTAGATTTCCGTCAAACAAAACAATTAATTTAGATGTGAATCGACCAACAGAGGCTGTGAACCAGAATATACTTATTGCAGACCTTTGCAGAGGTCAAAATACTCTCAATAATTGATATAGTTTGACATTACCACTAGATGTTCTGCATTTGTTAGCTGATAAATAGAAGTGAGCTAGCAGTCATAAGGGGGGTGTTTTAAAAGGACAGTCTACAATATAATTTTTATTGTTTTAAAAGATATATAATCCCTTTATTACGCATTCCCCAATTTTGCATAACCAACACAGTTATATTTATACGTTTTACCTCTGTGATTACCTTGTATCTAAGCCTCTTCTGACAGCCCCCTGATCACATTACTTTTTATTTATTATCTATTGACTAGCATTTACTGTGTTGTGCTAAATCTTAAATAACTCATCAGGTGTGAACACAATGTTATATATATATATATATATATATATATATATATAAAATATATATATATATATATGGCCCACGTAAACTAGCACTAGTTGTGAAAAGCAAATAAAAAAGCATGTGATAAGAGGCTGTCTGAAGTGGCTTAGAAACAGGCAGACATTTAGAAGCTTAAATGTTATAAAGTATATTAATATAACAATGTTGTTGGTGCAAAGTTAGGGAATGGGTAGTAAAGGCATTAGCTATCCTTTTAAACAATAACAATTTTAGTGTAGACTGTCCCTTTAAGGCTGTGGTATCTAACATTACAATAATTTATTTCAGTTCCTCCACCTTTTCTATCCAACAAAAACTTAGATTGTAAACCTCTCCAGGGAGCATATCCCTGCAATAATTCTCATACTATTACGATTATTATTAATATTATTATTAGTAGTATTATACATTATTTAACGCAACAAGGTTGCACATGCTAGATGAAGTGCATATTCCTGCAAGGTATGTTTGGGGAAAAACAATATATATATGTAAAAAAACAGCTTAAAGTAGGTCTTGATTATTGTTAAAGCTGCAATTTAAAGGGCAAAATACTGATCAATAAATCCTCAGCGACATTACAGTTGGTGTTAGGGCACCTGCATTTAGGCTGTTGATATTTAAGCTGCAATTGTCACCACCCCCCAAAAAGGTAAAGAACATAATTGCCTGTTTTATATTCTAAACCCAAACAAGAACCTTTTAGATCTAATTGAGCAATTGTAAAATTAGTCATTTGATCCTTGGAGCTGTAAAAAAAAAGATTTTATGTCTCTACAGTCTGTGTATACAACCAGGGTTGGGTCCAATTAAAAATAACTAGAGAATTTTTATATTTACAAAAGTATCCTGTCCCTAATGAGAAACAAAAAAAAAAAAAAAAAAAAAACTGGCAAAACACTAAACAAAAAAATGACATTTCATCTCACTGCAACTAATTTAACAGAAGGCATATGCTGAAACAGTATGTGGGAGGAATCAAATTCCGGCTTTGTAGTGCAAATCTTTTGATTGGATAACATTTTTAATGTTGTGCTTACTGTACTCTCAATTAAACAAGATCCCACTTAATTCCCCTAAGAGTACCGGCAAATCCTGGCAGATGATTGATTTAGAGGATAAGCAAGTAAAATCGGTTTCTATAACATACATTTTCAATTGCAAAGAATGGTATTATTTCTTGAAACTGAGAATTGTATTTGCATCTATTGGACCTTTGTGTGTTCTTTTATATACTATAAATCCAAGAACACTTTCCTCGTAGGAATATTGGCACTATTTCTACAAAAGTCTAGGTAGACGTTTAAATCTGAGCAACTTACCCTTAGAAGCTGAGGATGTGACAGGAATATTCATGTGGCATGCCACGGCAAGCAAAAAAAAAAAGAAAGAAAGAAAAGTTAAAATTCATAAATGGCTCTACATTCTTTCACTGTAATGTCAATGAAACTATTGCAATGCAACCAGATATAGTGTTTAGCTATCTATGAATCCACCTGTAGATCCAATAAATTGTAAAAGGGACAATGCATTGAAAAATGCTCTCTTCTTTAATATGCTCAATTCAATGATTCATTTAACCTGCTGGAGTGTATTAAATTGCTACTTTACCTTTATTTTGTCATTTGAAATAGCTTTGTCTCTTAAAACTGACACCTTACTTTTGTATTATCTAAACCAAAAATATGTAAACAAGAATCAGCAGCAGGTCATGGGAGTGGGGGAGTAGGAGTGATACTAAAATGTTAATTTTAAAGTATTAGCCTTTGTGTGCATACAAAGAGATAAGGAGCTATATGTGTAGAAATATATAAGATCATTTAAATGGGCAGTTTTTTTTTCATTGAGCAAAAGCATCAATTGCATATACAAAAATAAACCTAGGAGCAATTTCCCACATTAAGTTGAAACTAATCGTATAGTACAATGTCCTAAAAAAAAAAAAAAAAAAAGGAGTTTATGTTCAAGAGGAAAATATCTTCTGTAAAATGTTCTCTCTTCATAATAAAATAGCAATGGAAATCAGCAAATTGTATCAGATACCTGCATATCATCCATAAACAATAAACATAAAAATAGACATCAAATAAAAAAGGATTCACTACTAAATTATCTGGAAAAAAAAAAAACCTGTAGATGTTAATTTAAAATAGAATGCTTTGGTTTATAACCTATTTACGGTTCTTTAAAATCCTAATTAAGAGATTAAAAGATTATAGATGAACATTACTTACAATGTAAAAATAAACTACCAATAAATCCCTCTATATCTGTAAAAACATGACTAATTTTAGAAGGTTATTCGTTTTGTGACAACTTAACATATAGAACGTTCCTAACTCTTTAAAGCAAAATGCAAATAAATTCTTATCGATAAACAAGAGTCAGACTTATAAAAACAGACCCAGAGCCATATACATATAAAACCAGCAGCATAAGGAGGAACAATATATACGTTACAGATGAAGAGGGGTTGTGCAGTAAATAGTTTGACAGTAGGAACTGCTATGCAAGAAAAAAAAAACAGAGGGCAAAATCATCATATAATTATTCCCTTATTTTAACGAGCAGTTTAAAGGGATACTGAACCCAATCTTTTTTCTTTCATGATTCAGGTAGAGCATGCAATTATAAGCAACTTTCAAATTTACTCCTATTATCAATTTTCTTCATTCTCTTGGTATCTTTATTTGAAAAAGCAGAAAAGTAAGCTTAGGAGCCGGACCATTTTTAGTTCCGCACCCTGGGTAGTGCTTGCTGATTGGTGCTACATTTGAGCCCCCAATCAAAAGGCACTACCCAGGTGCTGAAACAAAGATGGGCCGGCTCCTTTGCTTACATTCCTGCTTTTTCAAATAAAGATACCAAGAGAATGAAGATAAATTGATAATAGGAGTAAATTAGAAAGTTGCTTAAAATTGCATGCTCTATCTGAATCATGAAAGTATCACTTTAAGTAATTTAACAGAACATGAATGTTGACGACTGCATGCCTTAACTCTTTAATGGCATGAAATCACGTTTTCACTCTAAGATTTATGGGTCAGAAAATACCATGTTGCTTTTCCCCACATTTTATTATGAGAGCACACTATAGTTACATGGAATTAATAAAGGTGGAATAAATGCATGAGCTAATAAGGATCAACGGTTGGAAGAATAAAAGAGAAAGGGTTTTGTCAAGTACCAGGTGGACACATTTGTGCCGCAGACATGGTAAATCTAATCTCACTGTAGATGTCTTATTCTTTAACTCAATATATGGGAAAAAAAGAAAGAAATAACTCGGTCACACAGACAATAGTACAGCACACTCTCTATACTTAGCATATGAAAGAAGGATTTTTAGATATTTTGGGGGCTTAAGATGAACAAAGAAATTATAATCAGTCATTTTCATGATGGAAATTCAGAAAAGTAATACAAGAGAAAGTGTAGTTTAACTGTGTAATCAAAAGGATATGGCTAAGATTGTCTTCCAGGTCAATCATTTTAAATCTGCAAAAAAAACACTTGCCTTAGAATGAACAACACTTCTAATATTGGTCTATTATAAATCTTCATTGATGGTGCAATTTCTTTCAGTTCACTTATGCTATTCACAAAAAGTTTAACATTCTATATTGTCAGCAAACCACCAAGAATCAGCAAAAATACAGAAAAATGTTCTCAGAATGAAACAGTCCAATTATAGCATATGTTTCAGGCTAGTGGACCTCATAGATACTCAGCTGTGCCCTCCTACGTACTGTAAGGAAGGGTTCATTAAAAAAAACATAATTTATGCTTACCTGATAAATTCCTTTCTCCTGTAGTGTAGTCAGTCCACGGGTCATCATTACTTATGGGATATTAACTCCTCCCCAACAGGAAGTGCAAGAGGATCACCCAAGCAGAGCTGCTATATAGCTCCTCCCCTCTACGTCACACCCAGTCATTCGACCGAGAACCAAACGAGAAAGGAGAAACTATAGGGTGCAGTGGTGACTGGAATATAATTTAAAAATTTAGACCTGCCATAAAAAACAGGGCGGGCCGTGGACTGACTACACTACAGGAGAAAGGAATTTATCAGGTAAGCATAAATTATGTTTTCTCCTGTTAAGTGTAGTCAGTCCACGGGTCATCATTACTTATGGGATACCAATACCAAAGCTAAGTACACGGATGACGGGAGGGACAGGCAGGATCTTTATACGGAAGGAACCACTGCCTGAAGAACCTTTCTCCCAAAAACAGCCTCCGAAGAAGCAAAATTATCAAATTTGTAAAATTTGGAAAAAGTATGAAGAGAAGACCAAGTTGCAGCCTTGCAAATCTGTTCAACAGAGGCCTCATTCTTAAAGGCCCAAGTGGAAGCCACAGCTCTAGTAGAATGAGCTGTAATTCTTTCAGGAGGCTGCTGTCCAGCAGTCTCATAGGCTAAACGTATTATGCTACGAAGCCAGAAAGAGAGAGAGGTAGCAGAAGCTTTTTGACCTCTCCTCTGTCCAGAATAAACGACAAACAGGGAAGAAGTTTGTCGAAAATCTTTAGTTGCCTGTAAATAAAATTTCAGGGCACGGACTACATCCAGATTGTGTAGAAGTCGTTCCTTCTTTGAAGAAGGGTTAGGACACAATGATGGAACAACAATCTCTTGATTGATATTCCTATTAGAGACTACCTTAGGTAAAAACCCAGGCTTAGTGCACAGAACAACCTTGTCTGAATGAAAAATCAGATAAGGAGAATCACAATGTAAGGCCGATAACTCAGAGACTCTTCGAGCTGAGGAAATAGCCATTAAAAACAGAACTTTCCAAGATAACAATTTGATATCAATGGAATTAAGGGGTTCAAACGGAACACCCTGTAAAACGTTAAGAACTAAATTTAAGCTCCATGGTGGAGCAACAGTTTTAAACACAGGCTTAATTCTGGCCCTTTAAGGAACTAGCAGATAAACCCTTTTCTAAACCTTCTTGTAGAAAAGACAATATCCTAGGAATCCTAACCTTACTCCATGAGTAACTCTTGGATTCGCACCAATGTAAATATTTACGCCATATTTTATGGTAAATCTTTCTGGTAACAGGTTTCCTAGCCTGTATTAAGGTATCAATTACTGACTCCGAAAATCCACGCTTTGATAAAATCAAGCGTTCAATTTCCAAGCAGTCAGCTTCAGAGAAATTAGATTTTGATGTTTGAAAGGACCCTGAATCAGAAGGTCCTGTCTCAGCGGCAGAGACCAAGGTGGACAGGATGACATGCCCACTAGATCTGCATACCAGGTCCTGCGTGGCCACGCAGGCGCTATTAGAATCACAGATGCTCTCTCCTGTTTGATCCTGGCAATCAATCGAGGAAGCATCGGGAAGGGTGGAAACACATAAGCCATCCCGAAGATCCAAGGTGCTGTCAAAGCATCTACCAGGACCGCTCCCGGGTCCCTGGACCTGGACCTGGACCCGTAACAAGGAAGCTTGGCGTTCTGGCGAGACGCCATGAGATCTACCTCTGGTTTGCCCCAACGTCGAAGTATTTGGGCAAAGACCTCCGGATGAAGTTCCCACTCCCCCGGATGAAAAGTCTGACGACTTAGGAAATCCGCCTCCCAGTTCTCCACTCCCGGAATGTGGATCGCTGACAGGTGGCAAGAGTGAGACTCTGCCCAGCGAATTATCTTTGATACTTCCATCATCGCTAGGGAGCTTCTTGTCCCTCCTTGATGGTTGATGTAAGCTACAGTCGTGATGTTGTCCGACTGAAACCTGATGAACCTCCGAGTTGTTAACTGAGGCCAAGCCAGAAGGGCATTGAGAACTGCTCTCAATTCCAGAATGTTTATTGGAAGGAGACTCTCCTCCTGAGTCCATGATCCCTGAGCCCTCAGGGAATTCCAGACAGCGCCCCAACCTAGTAGGCTGGCGTCTGTTGTTACAATTGTCCAGTCTGGCCTGCTGAAGGGCATCCCCCTGGACAGATGTGGCCGAGAAAGCCACCATAGAAGAGAATTTCTGGTCTCTTGATCCAGATTCAGAGTAGGGGACAAATCTGAGTAATCCCCATTCCACTGACTTAGCATGCATAATTGCAGCGGTCTGAGATGCAGGCGTGCAAAGGGTACTATGTCCATTGCCGCTAGCATTAAGCCGATTACCTCCATGCATTGAGCCACTGATGGGTGTTGAATGGAATGAAGGACACAGCAAGCATTTTGAAGCTTTGTTAACCTGTCTTCTGTCAGGTAAATCTTCATTTCTACAGAATCTATAAGAGTCCCCAAGAAGGGAACTCTTGTGAGTGGAAAGAGAGAACTCTTCTTTTCGTTCACCTTCCACCCATGCGACCTTAGAAATGCCAGTACTAACTCTGTATGAGACTTGGCAGTTTGAAAGCTTGACGCTTGAATCAGAATGTCGTCTAGGTACGGAGCTACCGAAATTCCTCGCGGTCTTAGCACCGCCAGAAGAGAGCCCAGAACCTTTGTGAAGATTCTTGGAGCCGTAGCCAATCCGAATGGAAGAGCTACAAACTGGTAATGCCTGTCTAGGAAGGCAAACCTTAAATACCGGTAATGATCTTTGTGAATCGGTATGTGAAGGTAGGCATCCTTTAAATCCACTGTGGTCATGTACTGACCCTTTTGGATCATGGGTAAGATTGTCCGAATAGTTTCCATTTTGAACGATGGAACTCTTAGGAATTTGTTTAGGATCTTTAAATCCAAGATTGGTCTGAAAGTTCCTTCTTTCTTGGGAACCACAAACAGATTTGAGTAAAACCCCAGTCCGTGCTCCGACCGCGGAACCGGATGGATCACTCCCATTAGTAAAAGATCTTGTACACAGCGTAGAAACGCCTCTTTCTTTATTTGGTTTGTTGACAACCTTAAAAGATGAAATCTCCCTTTTGGGGGAGAGGTTTTGAAGTCCAGAAGATATCCCTGAGATATGATCTCTAACGCCCAGGGATCCTGGACATCTCTTGCCCAAGCCTGGACAAAGAGAGAAAGTCTGCCCCCCACTAGATCCATTCCCGGATCGGGGGCCCTCAATTCATGCTGTCTTAGGGGCAGCAGCAGGTTTTCTGGCCTGCTTGCCCTTGTTCCAGGACTGGTTAGGTTTCCAGCCTTGTCTGTAGCGAGCAACAGCTCCTTCCTGTTTTGGTGCAGAGGAGGTTGATGCTGCTCCTGCCTTGAAGTTACGAAAGACACGAAAATTAGACTGTCTAGCCTTAGGTTTGGCTCTGTCTTGAGGCAGGGCATGGCCTTTACCTCCTGTAATGTCAGCGATAATTTCTTTCAAACCGGGCCCGAATAAGGTCTGCCCCTTGAAAGGTATGTTAAGTAATTTAGATTTAGAAGTAACATCAGCTGACCAGGATTTTAGCCACAGTGCTCTACGTGCCTGAATGGCAAATCAGGAATTCTTAGCCGTAAGTTTAGTTAAATGTACTACGGCATCTGAAATAAATGAATTAGCTAGCTTAATGGTTTTAAGCTTATTTGAAATCTCATCAATAGTTATTGAGTCAAGAGTCTCTTCCAGAGACTCGGACCAAAATGCGGCCGCAGCCGTGACAGACGCAATACATGCAAGGGGTTGCAATATAAAACCTTGTTGAACAAACATTTTCTTAAGGTAACCCTCTAATTTTTTATCCATTGGATCTGAAAAGGCACAGCTATCCTCCACCGGGATAGTGGTACGCTTAGCCAGAGTAGAAACCGCTCCCTCCACCTTAGGGACCGTCTGCCATAAGTCCCGTGTGGTGGCGTCTATTGGAAACATTTTTCTAAATACAGGAGGGGGGGAAAAGGGTACGCCGGGCCTATCCCACTCCTTAGTAATTATCTCTGTAAGCCTCTTAGGTATAGGAAATACGTCAGTACTCGCCGGTACCGCATAGTATCTATCCAGCCTACATAATTTCTCTGGGATTGCAACGGTGTTACAATCATTCAGAGCCGCTAATACCTCCCCTAGCAGTACACGGAGGTTTTCTAGTTTAAACTTAAAATTTGAAATATCTGAATCCACTCTA
Organism: Bombina bombina; assembly: GCF_027579735.1. NCBI lineage: Eukaryota > Metazoa > Chordata > Amphibia > Anura > Bombinatoridae > Bombina > Bombina bombina. The sequence continues at coordinate 957,517,309 of NC_069504.1, forward strand.
TTTGGATCAGATCCGTCACCTGCATAATGAAGCTCTCCGTCCTCATGTTCTGCAAGTTGTGACGCAGTATCTGACATGGCCCTATTATTATCAGCGCACTCTGTTCTAACCCCAGAGTGATCTCGCTTACCTCTAAGTTCTGGTAATTTAGACAAAACTTCAGTCATAACATTAGCCATGTCCTGTAGGGTGATTTGTAATGGCCGCCCTGAAGTACTCGGCGTTACAATATCACGCACCTCCCGAGCGGGAGATGCAGGTACTGACACGTGAGGCAAGTTAGTCGGCATAACTTCCCCCTCGTTGTTTGGTGAATGATGTTCAATTTGTACAGATTGACTTTTATTTAAAGTAGCATCAATGCAATTAGTACATAAATTTCTATTGGGCTCCACCGTGGCTTTTGCACATATAGCACAGAGATATTCCTCTGAGTCAGACATGTTTAACAAACTAGCAATTAGACTAGCAAGTTTGGAAATACTTTTCAAGTCAATTTACAAGTAGTATGTAAAACGTACTGTGCCTTTAAGAAGCACAGAAAGGAACTATGACAGTTGAATAACAATGAACCGGAGAAATTATAAAACCCAAATTTTTCCTGGTAAAAGCATAAATTTAGCAAAGGATTGCCCCCATTAGCAATGGATAACTAACCCTTAATAGCAGAAAAAAATGTACAAAATATAAACGTTTTTTATCACAGTCAAAGCACAATCTCACAGGTCTGCTGTGAGTGATTACCTCCCTCAAAATAATTTTTGAAGACCCTTGAGCTCTGTAGAGACAATCCGGATCATGCAGGGAGAGAAACAGACTTGTGACTGAATTTCTGATGCGTAGCAAAAGCGCCAAAATAGGCCCCTCCCCCTCACACACACAGTGAGGGAAGTTCAGTAAACTGTATTAAGTTTAAAATAAACGACAGCCAAGTGGAAAAACAGTGCCCAAAACAATTTTTCACCCAGTACCTCAGAAAATTAAACGATTTAACATGCCAGCAAACGTTTAAAATCTAATAATATGAAATGTCATTAAAAAGCCTGCTGCTAGTCGTTCCCACTGCAAGTTAGGCTAAAAGTTATATGCATACAGTAATGTCCCAGTGAAGTGCCATTCCCCAGAATACTGAAGTGTAAACATATATCCATAACAGCCTGATACCAGTTGCTACTACTGCATTTAAGGCTGAACTTACATTATATCGGTATTGGCAGTATTTTCTCAGTCAATTCCATTCCTCAGAAAATAATATACTGCAACATACCTCTTTGCAGGTGAATCTGCCCGCTGTCCCCTGATCTGAAGTTTACCTCACTCCTCAGAATGGCCGAGAACAGCAAGATGAATCTTAGTTACGCCAACTAAGATCATATAAAAACTCTGGTAGATTCTTCTTCAAATTCTACCTGAGAAGGAACAACACACTCCGGTGCTGTTTTAAAATAACAAACTTTTGATTGAAGATATAAAGACTAAGTATAATCACCACAGTCCTCTCACACATCCTATCTATTAGTTGGGTGCAAGAGAATGACTGGGTGTGACGTAGAGGGGAGGAGCTATATAGCAGCTCTGCTTGGGTGATCCTCTTGCACTTCCTGTTGGGGAGGAGTTAATATCCCATAAGTAATGATGACCCGTGGACTGACTACACTTAACAGGAGAAATGTCTTTGCAGGGAAAGTGTACCCTAAATGTTTTCCACTTTAATTTGCTCACAATTATTCTTTTTACCTGTTGAAGTGTATTACATTGTTTACAAATAGCTAATATACCTTTATTTATACATTTAAAATTGCTTAGTTTGCCTGTGGTATCTCTACCTATACTGAAAGTTTAAGCAGTAGAAAAGCTAATAGAAAAAAAAAACTTACATTATGCTTACCTAATAATTTCCTTTCCTTTTGTATGAGGAAAGTCCACGGCTTCATTCCTTACTTGTGGGAAATACAGAACCTGGCCACCAGGAGGAGGCAAAGACACCCCAGCCAAAGGCTTAAATACCTCCCACACTTCCCTCATCCCCCAGTCATTCTGCCGAGGGAACAAGGAACAGTAGGAGAAATATCAGGGTATAAATGGTGCCAGAAGAACAAATACAAATTTAAGTCTGCCCAACGGAGAATTCGGGCGGGGCCGTGGACTCTCCTAATACAGAAGGAAAGAAAATTATCTGATAAGCATAATTTATGTTTTCCTTCTTAATATGAGGAGAGTCCACAGCTTCATTCCTTACTTGTCGGAAACATATACACAAGCTCTAGAGGACACTGAATGAAAACGGGAGGGTAGAAAGAGAGGCGGACCCTGTTCTGAGGGCACCACAACCTGCAAAACCCTTATTCCAAAAAGCTGCTCCTGCCGAAGCAAAAACACCAAATATGTAAAAAATTTAAAAAAATATGTAAGGAACAAATCCATAGAGGCCAGTTCAATGAGCCTTCATCCTCTGAGGAAGCTTGTGTCCCGCTGACTCATAAGCTAAGCGAACAAGCTCCTGCAAATTATGCTTCCCAGAATAGACACAAACAAGGAAGAAGACAAAAACTCCTTAGTAGCCTGAAGATAGAACTTCAAGGCCCGAACCACATTCAAGTTATGAAATAACCGCTCCTTCGAAGGAGTAGGATTAGGAGACAAGGAAGGAACCACAATCTCCTGATTGATGTTGTGATCTGAAACAACCATAGGAAGAAAACCTAACTCAGAGAGAACAGCCTTAGCCACATGAAAAACTAGGTAAAGGACCTCCCATTGCAAGTCAGCCATCTCAGAAACTCTGTGCGCTGAAGCAATAGCCAGTAGAAAAAAGAACCTTTCAAGACAGAAAATCTTAAAGAGTCATGAAACTTAAAAAATTTGTTTCATGATTCAGATAGAGTAAACAATTTTAAACAACTTTCTAATTTTCTTCTATTATCTAATGTATTTAATTATCTTGGTATCATTTGTTAAAGGAGCCACAATGCACTACTGGTTTCTAACTGAACAGATGGGTGAGCCAATGACAATCTGCATATGTATGCAGCCACCAATCAGCAGCTAGAATTTAGGTTCTTTGCTGCTCCTGAGCTTACATAGATAAACCTTTCAGCAAAGGATAACAATAGAAGGAAGCAAATTAAATAATAGAAGTAAATTGGAAAGTTGTTTAAAATTGTATTCGCTATCTGAATCATGAAATAATTTTTTTGGGTTTCATGTCAACTCCATGCATAAGCCCAAACGGAGCCTTCTGCAAATCTTAGAACAAGATGTAAACTCCAAGAAGGAGCATTAGATCTAAACACAGGCCTGATCTAGTCAAAGCCTGAACAAAAGACTGGACATCTGGAATCTCTGTGAGCCTCTGGAGAAGTAAAACAGATAGGGCCAAAATCTATCCCCTAAGGGAGCTAACAGAAGGCCCTTCTCTAGAGCATACTGGAGAAAGGAAAGGATCCTGGAAAACTTGGCCTTATGCCAGGAGAATCCCCGCTCTACATACCAGAAAAAGTAGATCCTGCACCTCTTATGATAGAGACGACGATACACCGGCTTATGAGCTAGAACAAGAGTATCAACAATTCTTTCAGAAAAACCTCTCTTGGCTAAGACTAAGCGTTCAATTCCACGCAATCAGCCTCAGAGAGTCCAGATTGTGATGAGCACAAGGATCCTGCCCCAGCAGGTCCCTGAAACAAGTCCATGGAGGCAAATCCCATAAACTGCGACACAACTCTAGGTATAAACGGAGCAAACCATCTCACTGACGCCTGCTCCTGCTAGGATCGACCATCAACAACAAAGAGTGACATGGCCGAAAGAGAAGGTGGTTAAAAAGAAACCTCTAATAAATGCTAGATGTCTAGCATATTCAGGATGAAAAGACCAGAGCCCTACCGGAGTTCAAACCCACCTTCTGCTACAGAAGCGGTGGAGCCAACACTGACCCCTTGAAAGCTTGATCCGCTTCCCCATCCGATACAAACATTTGAGCAGGGAATGATTGTAGGGGACATCCGATCCTGAAGAGTACGCTCATAGAGGGGGTCGCTGGCAATGAGCCGATGTGGGCCTCCGCTTACCACCAAACACAAGAACCCCCCCTGTTTAGCAGGAGGAACTCTCCTTCTCCAAAGAAGAACTCCCCACTGAGAGGTCCCAACTGGTATGAACCCAGAAGACCAAATGCTCCAAGCAGAATGCTCGCTGAGTAATCAAAGGAATAATCGGAAGGAAACTCCCAACCCACAGACCTCCCTAGGACACACTCTCCCTAAAACAAGGAAGCGACAAGGTCAAAACCGCCCAAGAGAACTAAGAGAAAAATTTCTCAGAATAGGAAGATCTGAACAGAACAATGGGATTGATTTCCCCCACCGGTATTCCATGTAAGTCTGTTAAGACAGATTCACCAACACCATGTCAAAGTCACGGCCTCAGCTGCGTATATCACACTCCACCCCCGTGTCAACAAAGACTAGAAGGGGCTGGAGGACATAATCCGATGGGTAAATTTGCAAGATCTCAGGATTTAAAGAAAGCTGCCACAGCAGGATTTAACTCTAAGCCTTCAGCTTGCTAGGCAGGGTAGATCAAAATCCCTGTCCCTAAGACAAAACAGCATCCAGATCCACTCTGGTGTCGACACCAACAACTCAGGTCTAGATTCAACTCTGAGGATCGAAAAGACACGAGACAATCCCTAAAAGTATATTAGCAGGCGAAGGTAAGAAGCCCAGAAAGGCCGAGACCCGAGAACTACTGTAAACTCTGGAAGCAGGATACTAGTTCAGGGAGGCGCAGCTGCTGGCTGCCACACTTTCCTCAGATTCCTGACCAAAATTCATCACAATTATTTAAAGGACCAATATCGACTCCACATAACACACAACTAGACTAATCAAAATTGAACGGATGGCATTACTAAAGTGAGATACTCAACGGATGGAACTATACTCCCAGCGGACCATCTTACTACCAGAAAGAGATACCTTCTGCTGAACACCACAAACAAGGTACACTTAAACTAAAAAACAAAACAAAAAAAAAAAAAGAAACTGAACCCATGCACAAATTGGGTTTTGGATTTTAATCATCCATTTAGCAATGATCAGATTTCATTTCTAAACACAAGAAAAACCTAATCGATGAAATCTATTTCACTAAAACACATTGGTTTTAAAACCCCTGCATGCTTTCTTATCTGTTATCTACAATGCAGCCTGAAGTGCAAAATCTCACACCTCACTCTGGCCTGAATCCTATAGAGCAGGGCAATATAACCAGCCCCCAAAGTTAACATCCCTACAAAAACTAGAAGCTATTTTAAACCCCTTCACTGCAGAGGGAATGACCACTTATACGCCCTCACATCTGTACTCCCTAAGACCCCACCATCCTGTCCACCCGCAAGCCCAATTGAAGCGATCCAACCTAAAAGCCACAGTCAAATCAAGAAAATCTCTTTGTGTGATCCCCATTAGAAGACACGCTGTCTCCAAAGTACAGAGCAAAAACTCCCAAGACTGTCCTATCAGAGCCATCCTATGCAATGCCAGATCAATAAAGAACAAAACAGCTATTATTGCTGACCTTATTGAAACATGCGAATTAGCATGCATCACAGAATCATGGTTAGATGAAAATGCAGGGCCTATTCTAGAGGCAGCTATTCTAGACAATTACACGGTGTTCCACCGCCCAAGACAAGATCGCAAGGGAGGCGGAGTTATGATCTGTGCGAAATCATCCTTAAATCCCAGACCAATATCAGTCCACAAAACCCTATCTTTTGAATGCGCAGCTGTCAGCCTCTTAATAGAGAGAGGATTCCGAATACTGCTAATATACAGAAATAAATAAAAAGAGAGAAGCGCTCAACCTGGGAACGAACAAACAGACGTGGACCCGTTGTTCAGTGTGGCTAGAGGGATATGGCTGCACCTCACTGACGAGGCCCACAATAGGCCGAAATGTACGTCTGGGGTTTTGCTGTTTTTCTCAGAGAGGGATTGCCTGGTATTTCGGGGCTGGACTGTACTGTGAAGTCAGGATCAGACTGATATGCTTCAGGAAAGTTCTTCTCTGTGAAAGGCACATGTTGAGCAAAAAGAGGCTGCTTCTTGGGTGGTAACTAGCCATAGAACAAGCTATTTTGCCATTGTTCATTCCCAGGTTGAGCACTTCTCTCTTTTTATTTATGCAAATTATGTTGCGGGATGTGATGCGGGAATCCAGACGTGGACCCGTTGTTCAGTGTGCCTAGAGGGATATGGCTGCACCTCACTGACTAGGCCCACAATAGGCCGAAACGTACGTCTGGGGTTTTGCCGTTTCTCTCGTTCAGAGAGGGGTTGCCTGGTATTTCAGGGCTGGACTGTACTGTGAAGTCAGGATCAGACTGATATGCTTCAGGAAAGTTCTTCTCTGGGAAAGACACATGTTGAGCAAATAGAGGCTGCTTCTTCTATTATGCTATTATTCGTTCCCAGGTTCTCTCTTTTTATTTATGCTAATATACAGACCCCCAGGAGATGGGAAGAGATTTATTCAGGAACTCCCAGACCTTTTGGCTGGCTTAATTCTTGAACACCCCAAATGGCTTATATTAGGAGACTTCAACACTTTAATTGACAACACCCTCTCCCTGCTTGGGCAGGATCTCCTCAGCTTGATGAGTACACTCGGCTTCACACAAATTGTCACCACTCCCACCCACAGAAAAGGTCATACACTTGATCTAGTGTTCCAGTCTGGACTAGAAGTGTCACCAGTAACTGTAAACCCAGTTACCTGGTCAGACCACCACTCCATTCACTTCTCCATTGTATCACAATCAACCAGACACCAGCCTCAGAACCTGGTCAAACACCGCTCACTAATAGGGGTGACACCACTGGATGTAGCATCACATATGGATCTAAGTGAACTAATGGGCACCTGCGAAGACCCCAGCTCCTTAGTCCTACTCTACAACAAAACCATGAAAGACACCCTAGAAAGCATTGCACCAACTCGCATATGCACTGTCAAAACCCACAACAATGCACCGTGGTTTGATAGCTTCATCAGAGAAATGAAAAGAACAGGACGTAAACTAAAGAGAAAGTGACGCAGAACACATGATCCAGAGGATAAAGCCACTCTTACCAAACATCTAAATAAATATCACTCCAAGATAACTCAGAAAAAATCTTTTTTTTATCACGCAAAATTGCACTCTCCCACAATAGACCCAGGCAACTGTTTCGCACAGTAGAAAGGCTCTGCAAACCAGCATGCATGATTAGCCCCACCAACTTTTCTCAGGATAAATGTGAAGCATTTATAAACTTCTTCAGAGACAAGATTTCCTCAATCCGAACCGCTATCACAGCAGGCCAAACAGTTACACACCAGAACCACTACAATGGAATGCCAGATTGCCCAAGTTTATGGTCCACTTTTACAAATGTGGATATAAAAGGAGTTAAAAAACACCATACAAAAGTTGCACCCTACTACGTGTGACTTAGACCCTGATTCAACTCAGTTCATATCTGAATGCATTGAAACACTCGCCCCAGCCCTCACAAAAATAGTGCAGTGTTCACTAAAAACAGGAGACACTCCTAAAGAAACCTTTATTAGACCCAGACTGCATGACTAATTATAGACCAGTATCCAACCTACCATTTCTGTGCAAAATAATTGAAAAAGTAGTGGCAACTCAACTGGAAGCCCATCTATCACGCCTGAACATATTCAATCTGTTCCAGTCAGGCTTCAGATGCCGCCACAGCACTGAAACCGCGCTAGTCCAAATGCTAAATGATCTCCTCATGGCAAGAAACAAAGATGATTACTCCATTTTAATCCTCCTGGATCTCTCAGCTGCATTTGACACCATTGATCATAGGGTTCTAATAGAGCGCTTGCAGAACATCTGTGGTCTAGGAGGCACAGTCCTTGACTGATTTAAATATTTCCTCGCTGGTAGATCACAGAGAGTAATATCAGGATCAAGCTCATCAGCTCCGTCAGAACTGGCCTGCGGAGTTCCATAAGGATAAATCCTGTCTCCCATGCTATTTGCAATTTACTTACTACCACTGAGGGACATCATTAACCGACATGGCCTAAGGTATCATTGTTACGCTGATGACACACAACTCTACTACTGCTTTGCTCCAGATACTACAGACCCAGCATGATGCATAAACATTTGCTTAACAGACCTCATAGAATGGATGAATGCTAGCTGTCTCAAAGTTAACCCGGAGAAAACAGAGTTACTCTTGGTGAGGGGACACTGGGCATCAAAAATATCCCACGATCACCTAACTGGCCTGGAGCTTGGAGGCTCTAAACTCGTTAGTTCAGCAAACCTTGGAGTGCTGATTGACGCTGGACTATCTTTTAAACAGCAGATTTCCTCCGTAATAAAATCTGCCTACTTTCATCTGAAAAACATAGCCAAGATACAACACTTAATTCCAGCGGATGATATGCCAACATTAATCCATAAATTTGTATCCTCTAGGCTAGATTACTGCAATGCACTTTATTTGGGCCTCCCAAAAAAAGAACTCCATCGCCTTCAGACGGTACAAACCACAGCAGCCAGACTACTGACAAACTCGCTCCTGCACATAACACCTGTTCTCCACTTCCAATTAAAATGGCGAACATATTTTAAAACTGGCCTGCTGACTTTCAAAGCATTAAACAACCAATACCCACAGTACCTGAAAGAGCTCCTGATACCCTACATCCTGCTCACTTAGGTCATCCAACACATCCCTCCTCTCAGTGCCAAGAATAAAGGACAAACTCAGGCTCCAGAGCATTGGGCCACGCTGCCCCTACTTTCTGGAACTCTTTACCGTGCGCATTCAGAGAGGCACCATCCTTACAGACTTTTTTTAAAAAAGCTAAAGACCCACCTCTTCCATCAGGCATTTAGTCCGCTTATCTAACCTTCAGAAACTCCTAACTTTTATGTCTTTATGTTGGTATATTTGTAAAGTGCTTTGAGTCTTAAAGGTAGAAAAGCGCTATATAAATCACAAATTATTATTATTATTATTATAGTTCCGGCCTCTAGGACCCCTAGATCCATATGATCCAGTATCAAGCACCCATCCCAGAATATACCTAAACAGGTCCAGCCTGTTAACTAGGATAAATAGGCCTGCTGTACCTGGACAGGAAATCTAGAAAAAAAACTCCTTCTCTTAAGTAGAAAGAAGGAACAGACCTAACTAGTATCCACAACAGATGCTGCCTGTCATCTAGGATACAACGTATCTTCTGGAATACTCCAGGGCTAAAACGAAAATTCTTAAGTTCCAGCAAAGCTAGAACAACTGAATAATCAAATTAAAGAAATTAAGCTCAGAGGCTTACAATTTTTCTAGAAAATATCGGGGGATATCGGGGGAGCTATCACCCCGAGCAGAAACCTATAAGCTTCCACCGGAAGTCTCCAACAATCTCGACCATCAAAGTCGATAGTATCAACAATCCCATGTGACGAAACGTCTTTCTAAGAAGAGTTTCTAAAAACAAAAAAACTATCCAGAACGGAATAGCAGAGTAAAAGAAAATAGGTAAGCGCCCACAAGTGATAAGCTGAAAAGGAGTGTGCAAACAAAAACAGGTCCGGCCTGTCATACAACTCCCCATAGAGCTCAGAACTTGGATTTTAAATAAACGATAAAACAAAAAGTAAAACAAGACGACAAGGAATATCACCATCCTCCCCTCATCTAGTTAAGATCGTTATCTGATTTAGAGGACTGAGATTCAACTGACTAATCAGTGCTGGAAACCTCTAACATCGTCAAAACCTCTCTCAGAAGTAAACGCAGGCATGCCAATCTAAATCTAAATGCTAAGCCCTCTGCAGTCGGAGGACCCCAGGACCCCAGTCAGCAGACTCCAACCCTGGAGGATCTCCCTCTGAAGCCTCAGAGGGAACCGCATCCCCAGAGGACTGATCGGACACAATCATTATTTTACACGAATATCCTTGGGCAGGGGAGCCTGGATTAACCCTCCTCTTACGCATAGCAGGAATAGGTAACATTGCTAAGGCCGTAGAGATGGCCATGCGTAACAGCGTAGTAACCTCTGGTGGAAACAAACCCCTTACAGGCGAAGGAGGATCGGAACTCAGGAAAACTACATATGAACAGAATCTAGGGAAAACACCTCACTGGACGAAGAGTCTTCAGAAGTGGTCTCTAACATCTCAACATTGGTTGATGAGAACACTCTATTGCAGCATACGGAACATAATTGAGAGGGCTGGATAACCCGGGCCTCCTCACAATATACACAGGTATCAAATTCTGTATCGTAGGGATCCCCATTTAAAATATCAGAATCCTCCATAACTCGTCTATATCAAATTATAGAAAAGGAAAAACAACTGGTACCTTATACCCCCAATGGCTGGGGCACTCACCACCACCTATGACCCAGACAGACAGAGAAGATGCTTCTCTCCGCAGACACCCGGTCAGGAATCGGAAGCAGGGGGGAAAAAAACGTGACCATTCCCGGTCACATGGTGCTCATGTAGGACCTGCCCCTGCTAAGGAAAAAGCGTGCCAGCTTAATATAAAGAAACTGCGCAGCTCTTAAAAATGAAAATAACCTGTACGTTCCGTATCAGCCTAAGAGCCCAAATTTTCTTACACATAAGCAGTCGAAATCACATAACAAATATGATTAAAAAACCCCACTGTTCAATAATCTAAGACTACCTAAAACTCCAGTCCCGTCTCGAAGGGCAGATACCCTTCCTAAGGAACTACTCCGAAATCTTCTGACATTTCTCTGTAAACCTCCTGTGACGAAAGGCAAAAAAATACTGGGGGATGAGGGAAGTGGGGGAGATATTTAAGCCTTTGGCTGGGGTGTCTTTGCCTCCTCCTGGTGGCCAGGTTCTGTATAGTAAGGAATGAAACCATGGACTCTCCTCATATTAAGAAGGAAAAAGCAAATAGAAAAATTACACTCCCTGTGGGGGTTAGGAAAGATAGGTAATGAAATACATAAGTACTCTCCAACAGACGCTAGAAAAAACATAATTTATGTAAGAACTTACCTCATAAATTCATTTCTTTCATATTAGCAAGAGTCCATGAGCTAGTGACGTATGGGATATACATTCCTACCAGGAGGGGCAAAGTTTCCCAAACCTCAAAATGCCTATAAATACACCCCTCACCACACCCACAAATCAGTTTAACGAATAGCCAAGAAGTGGGGTGATAAGAAAAAAGTGCGAAAGCATAAAAAACAAGGAATTGGAATAATTGTGCTTTATACAAAAAAATCATAACCACCACAAAAAAGGGTGGGCCTCATGGACTCTTGCTAACATGAAAGAAATGAATTTATCAGGTAAGTTCTTACATAAATTATGTTTTCTTTCATGTAATTAGCAAGAGTCCATGAGCTAGTGACGTATGGGATAATGACTACCCAAGATGTGGATCTTCCACGCAAGAGTCACTAGAGAGGGAGGGATAAAATAAAGACAGCCAATTCCGCTGAAAAATAATCCACACCCAAAATAAAGTTTAAATCTTATAATGAAGAAAACTGAAATTATAAGCAGAAGAATCAAACTGAAACAGCTGCCTGAAGTATTTTTCTACCAAAAACTGCTTCAGAAGAAGAATACACATCAAAATGGTAGAATTTAGTAAAAGTATGCAAAGAAGACCAAGTTGCTGCTTTGCAAATCTGATCAATCGAAGCTTCATTCCTAAACACCCAGGAAGTAGAAACTGACCTAGTAGAATGTGCTGTAATCCTTTGAGGCGGAGATTTACCCGACTCGACATAAGCATGATGAATTAAAGATTTCAACCAAGATGCCAAAGAAATGGCAGAGGCCTTCTGACCTTTCCTAGAACCGGAAAAGATAACAAATAGACTAGAAGTCTTTCGGAAATTCTTAGTAGCTTCAACATAATATTTCAAAGCTCTAACTACATCCAAAGAATGCAATGATCTCTCCTTAGAATTCTTAGGATTAGGACATAATGAAGGAACCACAATTTCTCTACTAATATTGTTAGAATTCACAACCTTAGGTAAAAATTTAAAAGAAGTTCGCAACACCGCCTTATCCTGATGGAAAATCACAAAAGGAGATTCACAAGAAAGAGCAGATAATTCAGAAACTCTTCTAGCAGAAGAGATGGCCAAAAGAAAACAAAACTTTCCAAGAAAGTAATTTAATGTCCAGTGAATGCATAGGTTCAAACGGAAGAGCTTGAAGAGCCCCCAGAACCAAATTCAAACTCCAAGGAGGAGAAATAACAGGTTTTATACGAACCAAAGCTTGTACAAAACAATGAATATCAGGAAGAATAGCAATCCTTCTGTGAAAAAGAACAGAAAGAGCAGAGATTTGTCCTTTCAAGGAACTTGCAGACAAACCTTTATCCAAACCATCCTGAAGAAACTGAAAAATTCTCGGAATTCTAAAAGAATGCCAGGAAAAACTTATGAGAAAGACCCCAAGAAATGTAAGTCTTCCAGACTCGATAATATATCTTCCTAGATACAAATCTACGAGCCTGTAACATAATATTAATCACAGAGTCAGAGAAACCTCTTTGACTAAGAATCAAGCGTTCAATCTCCATACCTTTAAATTTAAGGATTTGGGATCCTGATGGTAAAAAAGGACCTTGTGACAGAAGGTCTGGTCTTAACGGAAGAGTCCACGGTTGGCAAGAAGCCATGCGGACAAGATCCGTATACCAAAACCTGTGAGACCATGCTGGAGCCACCAGCAGAAAAAATGAGCATTCCTTCAGAATCTTGGAGATTACTCTTGGAAGAAGAACTAGAGGCGGAAAGATATAGGCAGGATGATACTTCCAAGGAAGTGACAATGCATCCACTGCTTCCGCCTGAGGATCCCTGGATCTGGACAGATACCTGGGAAGTTTCTTGTTTAGATGAGAAGCCATCAGATCTATTTCTGGAAGTCCCCACATTTGAACAATCTGAAGAAACACCTCTGGGTGAAGAGACCACTCGCCCGGATGTAACGTTTGGCGACTGAGATAATCCGCTTTCCAATTGTCAATACCTGGGATATGAACCGCAGAGATTAGACAGGAGCTGGATTCCGCCCATACCAGTATTCGAGATACTTCTTTCATAGCCAGAGGACTGTGAGTCCCTCCTTGATGATTGATATATGCCACAGTTGTGACATTGTTTGTCTGAAAACAAATGAACGATTCTCTCTTTAGAAGAGGCCATGACTGAAGAGCTTCTGAAAATTGCACGAAGTTCCAAAATATTGATTGGTAATCTCACCTCCTGAGATTTCCCAAACCCCTTGTGCTTTCAGAAACCCCCATACAGCTCCCCAACCTGTCAGACTTGCATCTGTTGAGATCACAGTCCAGGTTGGAAGAAAAAAAGAAGCCCCCTGAACTAAACGATGGTGGTCTGTACCACGTCAGAGGGTGTCGAACAATCAGTTTTAAAGATATTAAATGAGATATCTTTGTATAATCCCGGCACCACTGCTTCAGCATACAGAGCTGAAGAGGTCGCATGTGAAAATGAGCAAAGGGGAACACGTCCAATGCAGCAGTCATAAGAACCTAGAATTTCCATGCATAAGGCTACCGAAGGGAATGATTGAGACTGAAGGTTTCGATAAGCTGAAACCAATTTCAGACGTCTCCTGTCCAACAGAGACAGAGTCATGGATACTGAATCTATCCGGAAATCTAAAAAAGGTTACTCTTGTCTGAGGAATCAACAAACTTTTTGCTTAATTGATCCTCCAACCATGTTCTTGAAGAAACAACACTCATAAAAAGCTGGAAAGGATCTTTCCATTGAAAATGAGCAAAGGGAATTGAATCCAATGCTGTTAAAACTTCTATGCATATATAGCAACTGAAGGAAATAATAGAGACTAAAGGTACCGACAGACGGAACCCAATACAAATTGTCCCTTGTCTGATAGAGACAAAGATAGTGACATAAACCATCTGGAAACCTAAAAAAAAAGGTGACCCTTGCGTGAGGATTCGAGAGCTTTTGAAAAAAGATCCTCTAACTATGTCCTGAAGAGCAAGTGAAACATATGAGAATCCGCATCCTCAGGAAATAATCTGAATGAAAACAGAAAAATGAAGAATACGCATTTATTGTATCTAAAGAAAACAAATAATGCTATCAATGACCACAAAAAGGCAAAATAGTTTGAATAAAACTCCAAAACCCAGTTCCTAGAAAAGGAACTGGAATAAAAACCCCAGAAGATTCCAGGTCTGAGAAGCGCTTGAACCCCATGGGTACCCATCCATGCCTCAACAGTATCCAAAATATATAGGACAGAAACACACTGAAAGAAAGTGTTAGCCTTACTGGAATAAAATCAAAGAAAATTGGACAAATTAGAACCAAATAAATTTCAAAGAAGTCTTAACCTGCCCCTTACCAGCCAAGCTGGAATACGGCACGTGCATCGCAACATTAGGGAGCTAATTTCGAACCCCAATTAAAAACATGTTACTTGGGAAAGAACTCAGGATTCGTTCCTTAATAAGAACAACCAAACTAGTATAAGCTTAAAGTTTTAGTCCTAGAACTCAATCTTGAAGCCCATAGTAACAGTTAAGAATTGAATCCAATTATAATTGATTATCTTAGAACAAAAGAAATATGGATTTTCTTTTTTTTTTTTTTTTTAAAAATCACAGAATTCTTCTAGCTAAAATATCTAAAGACATAGATTAACCCTCATTTGCGAATATATTCAATAAAATGAAGACACAAATGAAATCATTAGCATGATAGTCCAGTTTAAAGGACCAGTCAAAACAGAGGACTTGCAAAATGCAAAACAACAAGACAAATGCAACGGCACCTAGTCTAGTAAATGTTGTCCCTTAACAATGCTAAAATAAATCATGATCTGATACTTGATCTTAAAGTAAACAGAAAAAATTAAGCAATTGCAATATCACAGGACCAAGAAAAGTACCTGAAACTAAATAATTTTCCAAAAATAAGATACAACTATATAAAGGAAAATAAATACTATTTTGCTATAAAAACAATAGCATAATTAGTAGGAGTAGAGATAGCTCCAATAAATTGGAGAACCCTCCAAATTGAATTTAACTGCTGACAAAGAATATAGTTTAAAAATAAAAGAAAATTCTCAGCCTATTCCATTCCCTAGTATGGGGAATTGGAAAGAAAACCTCTGAAATCACAGAAGAAATAAAAAGGCAGAAATAGTGTCAGCTAGTCTTAAAGAACTAGTTACCTTAATATCCAAAATAATCAACACCTCTTCAACAAAGAACAAACGTACTTTAATAATAAAAAAAAATTATATAAAAAAGTAGATTTGTTAGTGTCAATATCTGATGAAGAGAATTTCTGAAAGAGAAAAAAACATCATCAGAGAAGGATAAATCAGAATGTTGTTGGTCATTTGAAACTTCAATAATTAAAAAAGAAGTGAAAAAGACCTAAAAATCGTATTAGAAGGCACAAAGTCAGACATAGCCTTAATCAGAAAAAATATTTCTTATAAATCTTCTAAACATTTCTTGCACTTAAGAATGGAAATGTATAAAGCATAAATACTAATGGAATCTGCATGTAAAATTATATCATAATAACTTATTACAAACCATAGCTAAAGATAAACATTTATAACATTTAAAATAAATGAACTTAGCTTTGGTAGAACTGAAACTCAGTTAAGCATTTTTCCAGAAGTGGCTTCTGACTCAGGGACAAACGGAGACATATTGCAATATGTAATAGAAAAAACAACATATAAAACAAAATTGATCAAATTCCTTAAATGACAGTTTCAGGAATGGGAAAAAATGCCAGTGAACAAGCTTCTAGCAACCAGAAGCAATAAATAATGAGACTTAAATAATGTGGAGACAATAGTGACGCCCACATTTTTTAGCGCCAAAAAAGACGCCCACATTATTTGGCGCCTGAATGCTTTTGGCGCCAAAAATGACGCCACATCCGGAACGCCAACACTTTTGGCGCAAAAAAACGTCAAAAAAATGACGAAACAGAAAAAAAAAATTTGCGCCAAGAATGACGCAATAAAATGAAGCATTTTCAGCCCCCGCGAGCCTAATAGCCCACAGGGAAAAAGTCAAATTTTAAGGTAAGAAAAAAATTGATTAATTCATATGCATTATCCCAAATATGAAACTGACTGTCTGAAATAAGGAACGTTGAACATCCTGAGTCAAGGCAAATAAATGTTTGAATACATATATTTAGAACTTTATATAAAAGTGCCCAACCATAGCTTAGAGTGTCACAGAAAATAAGACTTACTTACCCCAGGACACTCATCTACAAGTAGTAGAAAGCCAAACCAGTACTGAAACGAGAATCAGTAGAGGTAATGGTATATATAAGAGTATATCGTCGATCTGAAAAGGGAGTCTCTACGACCGATAACAGAGAACCTATGAAATAGACCCCGTAGAAGGAGATCATTGAATTCAAATAGGCAATACTCTCCTCACATCCCTCTGACATTCACTGCACGCTGAGAGGAAAACCGGGCTCCAACCTGCTGCGGAGCGCATATCAACGTAGAATCTAGCACAAACTTACTTCACCACCTCCACGGGAGGCAAAGTTTGTAAAACTGATTTGTGGGTGTGGTGAGGGGTGTATTTATAGGCATTTTGAGGTTTGGGAAACTTTGCCCCTCCTGGTAGGAATGTATATCCCATACGTCACTAGCTCATGGACTCTTGCTAATTACATGAAAGAAAAATCACTGTGGTACAGTAGTGTTTCTCAACTCCAGAACCCCCAACAGGCCAGATTTTCATGATATCTGGAGCAAATGTGAAACAATCAGCTGATGGGTGAAAGCAGGTTAGTAACCGTGGTTACTAATCAACTGATTATTTCACACATGCTCTAGTCAAAGTTCCTTTGTTTGCCTGCAGCGTTCCCCACGCTGAGCACCTCAGGCCACCCACAGCAGAACACTATTTTATCACTGAGGTGATTTTAGCCAATAGCGTGCTAGCATAATGCCAGCCGGCCCCGACGACTATTGGCTAATATGTGTAAACGTCACCTCATTGAAAAATAGCGTTCTGAGGTGACGTTGAGCCTGAGGTGCTAAATGCGGCGAACGCTGCAGACAAATAAAGGAGCTTTCAGCATGAAGTATTTTATACTTCCTCTTCACATTTGTTGAACTGGTAAATCCTAGTGTTTCAGAAACGCTAGGATTTACTATCACTTTAAGATATCCTGAAAATCTGGCATGTTAGGGGTACTTGAGGACTGGAGTTGAGAAACACTCTGGGGTACAGCACATGCAGGACCTCTGAGCACCCACATTTCCTTTCAACTACCCCATCTTAAGCCTGAGCAAACAAGCTTTATATCAAGCTTTCTAGAAAGACTCACTGTGTTTGCTATGATTGTGTGTCTGTAGCCCCCTAAATGCAACACCACCACCCACCTGCAAGAAAGCATATGTCTAAACAGCATGTTCAGAAAAAAAGAAACAAATGGAATGTAATAGGAGAAAAGGAATATATGTTTTACATCATCCTAAAGGCAGGCACAATTTGTAAATTTTACGGTGAGCATTTTACACAAATAAAGGTAACAAATACAGCGGATGTGCTTCTGCGGCCTTGATTTAAGAAGCTGATATTTTTAATATGACACCTTTACTTTGTCCATGAATGTTCAGATAGTATAAGTATTACAGATGTATACTGAGACAATATTAAAGGTTTACGTTAAAGTCTGGTGCATCAGTTTAAGAGGCTACAAATAGTAGAATCCTCTGTAATAGCGTCTAAATCCTGATCTAGATTAGCAGGCTAGTGAACGTCCTCTTCTGAAGTCTTATAACTTTATCTAAAACAAAGAGAAAAGCTTGCTCACAATACATTATATATCACTTTTAATAGAACAGTCTCTGAATACAATAGCATGTCATGAAAAGAAGGAAAAATAAAGCCGGTACCAAACTAATTACCCATCAGCACTGTATTTATGTCAAGTGCTGTCACAATAAAATGTAATAGGAAGATATGAACAAAAAACAATAGGATTTTTGACAGATCACTAGCTTTCAATGTCTTCTTGTTAAGCATTAATCTTTGCAATATGTATGTTTAATATTATACATGAAAGAAAGTGGGAGAGAAAGAGAAAGAGAGCTCAGTACACACAGGTTGGGTGAAAATTCTGCTAGTAGTTAATTACTTATATAAAATACAACTCAAACTTAAGTACTTCTGCCAATTAATTCATACAAAACATTTAACAGCTTAGCTCAGTTTTCTAAATAGCACAAATCAACAAAAAAGACTAGCCCTACTCATAGCGGGACAAATAGAAAACCAAAGCCTTTAACATCACCTTTTTATATTCTGCTGCTTAACCTGCTTCAGAGCATTTTGTTTAAAAGAAGAAACTAAACGGAAGGGAGGTTTGGCAAGTGCTACTTAGATTACTGACCAAGATACATAAATGTTAGTATGTATGATTTAACTTCAGTTTAACTTGGCTCACCCTTGTAGCACTCGCAAAAAAAAAAAAAACCTGACAAGGAGAAGCCAGTACAGAAAGGAGAAAATTTCTTCCAAATTTGGTCTTAGCAGGGACATTTACAGCTAGTTTATAGTGTTTCAGGAAGGTGTGAAGAGATCTCCTAATTGCTGCTTTGCACGGGACCTTTCTGCTTCAACTACCCAACATGTGGAGATTATCCTAGTAAAATTAACAAGCCCCAATAGCACAGTGTCATGCTCTTAGAGGTTTTCTCATGTGTAGCCGAGCCTGTGCTAACCCTAACTGCAGAGCTTCGTCAGGAGTCTGGGGGCACGCTACATCCTGGGTGGTGAGAGTGGCTGAGGTCTAGGGCCTTGCTAGGGTTGAATGTGTTGGATTAGCCCATCTGACAGCGCACAGTGCATTTTATGTTGTTTATGGTTTAGGATATTGCCTGGAAGGTGCACTAAGTTTAGCACCCAGGACTCACTAACCTTATCTATTTATAATACTGGCTGTGTTCTCTGCTCTAAGGGTAGCACTTTTTGTAAAATGAACATCAGAAGTGACCCTGCAGGTGTTTTGGCTAGCGACCCTATGGTGGGGTGACCTCTGCTAGTCTTGTACTTAGTTACTCTCATCAAAGTCCTTGCAATTTTGTCTCTGTATTGCTTTCCTAATTCTAACTCCTGCTTATGCCTCAAGCCTAATCCCTGCATGTACCCTGTTTTAAAGACCGACTACGAACGTCTGGAACAGAACTTTTGACTGCTCCCTTTGCTGTCTAGTTTGGTTCCTGATGGACACTTTGGCACTGAACTAAAGCTTCACCTTAGACTACTCTTTTGTATTAACCCTGTCTGTCGATTACTGGTGCTGTCTATCCAGTGACAGTCTCGGTCTGCTCCTTGGTTCCAGATTGCAAACAAAGTAAAACCTTTATTACTTTATACACAGGTGCCTTAAATAGACGATAAACTGAGATAATACATCACACAATCCATATAGAGTTTGTGGTCTTCTCGGTATGGAACTGTTGCAGTTTCCTTTGTCCATTCAATATATGTGTGTAGACATTGGATCCCATGGCTTCTTATAAGGCAAAGTTGGATAAGGCAGATGTCTTAAGAAGCACGAAACTCAACTACCATAGGCAGGAATTCAGACATTGGACAGAGAACAACCTTATCTTGATGGAATACCAAATAAGTAAAATAGAATGACAGTTCCTGCAACTTAAGATACTCATGTGTCTAAGATAAGTGCTAAATAAAATGTGCCTTCAATGTGAAATTCCAGAGAGATGCTTCTCCTGGCAATTACAAATAATAACAGTTGAGGGACCAGAGGTAAATCCATAAAGGTACTAGCAACCTGTATTCCAGCTGCATATGAAAATATTTAATATTTTAAAATAATTAATGAATCAATATCTTCTCAGCACTTCTAACTGAAGTGAAGGATGTTAAAGCTGACAGAGATATTCAAGTCACAGAATATAAAGGTCAATGAAATTGCAATAACTCAAGAATGAGACATTCCAGAATCAGAATCCAAAGAAATTTCATGAATTTATGCTTTGCAAACTAGCAAAGTTGTACCTAATACCACATCAGAAAGTCCAACCTGCGTCAGCCTTCATGCTTTTAAAAGCTGTGCTTGTATATTCATGTCTAAAAAGGAACAGAGAGTACTTACAAATGAATGCTGAACAAATATACTGTACAAATATAGTTCAGTGACCAGATACATGGCACCCAAGCCTAATAATTCATAAAAATTGAGGGTTAAAATGTGTTTTAATAAAAAAAAAAAAAAAAAAAATGTCTGTGCTTTTCTTTGAATTCTTGTGTAGTGTCATTGGTTATAACAATAACCTCTGGTGAAGCATGCTGTATAGATTGTGAAATAGATAAGAGTTTTGTTTGGGCTAATTTATGCTTTTATAGCTTATTTAAAAAAAAACAACAACAAAAAACAATTAGCAACAGACAGGCAGATACCATCTTGTGCTCATTTTATTTGGGTGAAAGCACTTGATTTGTCTCTGTTACATCCCATCACATTTGTTTTTGTCTCCAGTTTTGGTTGAGAGATGAAACTTTGGATATTAAAATTATGAGGAGGAATCATTCCCTCTAGAATGATTGGAAATAATAGGAACTATGAAATGTCAAAACAGC
The DNA here is from genome assembly GCF_027579735.1 of Bombina bombina. NCBI lineage: Eukaryota > Metazoa > Chordata > Amphibia > Anura > Bombinatoridae > Bombina > Bombina bombina. Next base: position 957,538,044 of record NC_069504.1, read on the forward strand.
ACGTTAGCCACAAGAGGCAAGTCACAAATATTTAATTTGAAGCCAGCATCTGCTTCCAATATCTTATTAAAAACAAATATCTGGCAATAAACGCTACCATCATACATTTAGCAATAAGTTTTATCAAGTCTACAGCAGTTTTAGCTAGAAAAAACAACCATAAGATGAAGGTTAGTAGAAGCAGCCAGCATGGCTTGTCAGATCAACTTGCAGATGAAGAAAAAATATACAGTTCCCCAAAGTGTGGTCCTTTCTCACAGTTAAACCGCAAAGGCTCTTAGTATAGCAGAATGTGTCTCCACTAAGGCTTCTACATAGTCTATGACTATGTCCTTCCTGCAGAGCAAGCAATGACTGCAGACTAAAAACAAACTGTTAAAAAACATAATTTATGCTTACCTGATAAATTTATTTCTCTTGTGATGTATCGAGTCCACGGATTCATCCTTACTTGTGGGATATTATCCTTCCCTATAGGAAGTGGCAAAGAGAGCACCCACAGCAGAGCTGTCTATATAGCTCCTCCCTTAGCTCCACCCCCCAGTTATTCGACCGAAGGCTAGGAAGAAAAAGGAGAAACTATAGGGTGCAGTGGTGACTGAAAGTTTTAAAATAAAAATATATATGCCTGTCTTAAAAAACAGGGCGGGCCGTGGACTCGATACATCACAAGAGAAATACATTTATCAGGTAAGCATAAATTATGTTTTCTCTTGTAAGATGTATCGAGTCCACGGATTCATCCTTACTTGTGGGATACCAATACCAAAGCTTTAGGACACAGATGAAGGGAGGGACAAGACAGGGACCTTAAACGGAAGGCACCACTGCTTGTAGAACCTTTCTCCCAAAAATAGCCTCTGAAGAAGCAAAAGTATAGAATTTGTAAAATTTGGAAAAAGTATGAAGCGAAGACCAAGTCGCCGCCTTACAAATCTGTTCAACAGAAGCCTCATTTTTAAAAGCCCATGTGGAAGCCACAGCTATAGTAGAATGAGCAGTAATTCTTTCAGGAGGCTACTGTCCAGCAGTCTCATAGGCCAAACGAATGATGCTTTTCAGCCAAAAGGAAAGAGAGGTAGCCGTAGCCCTTTGACCTCTCCGTTTACCAGAATAAACAACAAACAATGAAGATGTTTGACGCAAATCCTTAGTTGCTTGGAAGTAGAACTTTAAAGCTTGAACCACATCAAGATTGTGTAACAGACGTTCCTTTGTTGATGAAGGATTAGGACACAGAGAAGGAACAACAATCTCTTGATTGATATTCTTATTAGAAACAACCTTAGGAAGAAACCCAGGTTTGGTACGCAAAACCACCTTATCTGCATGGAAAACAAGGTAAGGGGAATCACATTGTAAAGCAGATAGCTCAGAAACTCTTCAAGCTGAAGAGATAGCTACTAAAAACAAAACTTTCAAAGATAGAAGCTTAATATCTATGGAATGCATAGGTTCAAACTGAACCCCTTGAAGAACTTTAAGAACTAAGTTTAGGCTCCATGGCGGAGCAACAGGTTTAAATACAGGCTTGATTCTGACCAAAGCCTGACTAAATGCTTGCTTGAGAAATAAAAAACTAACATTTTTGTCACCACACTCGCTCTGCCCTTCCTAGTACTTAGAGTAGGCAAAGAGAATGACTGGGGGTGGAGCTAAGGGAGGAGCTATATAGACAGCTCTGCTGTGGGTGCTCTCTTTGCCACTTCCTGTAGGGAAGTAGAATATCCCACAAGTAAGGATGAATCCGTGGACTCGATACATCTTACAAGAGAAATGACATGAGTACACAAGTACTTGCAGCAACCAAAGGCAATGGGAAAACATTTAACAGGTGCAAATTTCAAAAGCAAGTGTTAAGATTATTTGGCATCCAACAAAATGCTAATAAAATACGTGGACCAGTGACCAACCAACTGCAAGCGATGAAATTTTCCTCGAACTACACAGCCTCCTCATATAAACAGCATAAAACTGCAATTCCAAATACATTTATATTTACAAGTACACTAGATAAAAATCAGCATAATTGGAAAATGTAATATAAACATATGAATAGTACATATAAATATACAAATGTATACACTATAAGTCCCTAATGATGTATGTAATGTGGATATGACAAGGGTGCATTAGTGAGACAAATAGAAAATGTGTGCTGTAGAAAAATTGCCAAAAGCAGGAAATACTAAATGCAAGAATATAGTCTCCTTATAACAGGAAACAAAGTGCAAAGCGCCACCCAATTGGCTTAAAAGGCAATAAGAATGACAGAAATATAGTATAACTCAATGAGTGAAAAAATTAGGTGTTTACACTTGATAGTGTGTGTGAAAAAGATAAAAATAAAGACATAAAGAGCAGTGAAATAATATGCATGTATTATTAAGTATATACTATTATAAGATCATATATAAAGAGATCTTATGCCCAAGTCAATAAAACTGTGATATGCAAAAATGTGAATACAACTGTGATAAAAAGTATCCAAATTAATATCTCACAATAAAAAACAGAATTTATGTTTACCTGATAAATTACTTTCTCCAACGGTGTGTCCGGTCCACGGCGTCATCCTTACTTGTGGGATATTCTCTTCCCCAACAGGAAATGGCAAAGAGCCCAGCAAAGCTGGTCACATGATCCCTCCTAGGCTCCGCCTTCCCCAGTCATTCGACCGACGTAAAGGAGGAATATTTGCATAGGAGAAATCATATGATACCGTGGTGACTGTAGTTAGAGAAAATAAATCATCAGACCTGATTAAAAAAACCAGGGCGGGCCGTGGACCGGACACACCGTTGGAGAAAGTAATTTATCAGGTAAACATAAATTCTGTTTTCTCCAACATAGGTGTGTCCGGTCCACGGCGTCATCCTTACTTGTGGGAACCAATACCAAAGCTTTAGGACACAGATGATGGGAGGGAGCAAATCAGGTCACCTAGATGGAAGGCACCACGGCTTGCAAAACCTTTCTCCCAAAAATAGCCTCAGAAGAAGCAAAAGTATCAAATTTGTAAAATTTGGTAAAAGTGTGCAGTGAAGACCAAGTCGCTGCCTTACATATCTGATCAACAGAAGCCTCGTTCTTGAAGGCCCATGTGGAAGCCACGGCCCTAGTGGAATGAGCTGTGATTCTTTCAGGAGGCTGCCGTCCGGCAGTCTCATAAGCCAATCTGATGATGCTTTTAAGCCAAAAAGAGAGAGAGGTAGAAGTTGCTTTTTGACCTCTCCTTTTACCAGAATAAACAACAAACAAGAAAGATGTTTGTCTGAAATCCTTTGTAGCCTCTAAATAGAATTTTAGAGCACGAACTACATCCAAATTGTGCAACAAACGTTCCTTCTTTGAAACTGGATTCGGACTATCTCCTGGTTAATATTTTTGTTAGAAACAACTTTCGGAAGAAAACCAGGTTCAGTACGCAAAACCACCTTATCTGCATGGAACACCAGATAAGGAGGAGAACACTGCAGAGCAGATAACTCTGAAACTCTTCTAGCAGAAGAAATTGCAACCAAAAACAAAACTTTCCAAGATAATAACTTGATATCAACGGAATGTAGGGGTTCAAACGGAACCCCCTGAAGAACTGAAAGAACTAAATTGAGACTCCAAGGAGGAGTCAAAGGTTTGTAAACAGGCTTGATTCTAACCAGAGCCTGAACAAAAGCTTGAACATCTGGCACAGCCGCCAGCTTTTTGTGAAGTAAAACAGATAAAGCAGAAATCTGTCCCTTCAAAGAACTTGCAGATAATCCTTTCTCCAAATCTTCTTGAAGAAAGGATAGAATCTTAGGAATTTTTATCTTGTTCCATGGGAATCCTTTAAATTCACACCAACAGATATATTTTTTCCATATTTTATGGTAGATTTTTCTAGTTACAGGCTTTCTGGCCTGAACAAGAGTATCAATGACAGAATCTGAGAACCCTCGCTTTGATAAAATCAAGCGTTCAATCTCCAAGCAGTCAGTTGGAGTGAGGCCAGATTCGGATGTTCGAACGGACCTTGAACAAGAAGGTTCTGTCTCAAAGGTAGCTTCCATGGTGGAGCCGATGACATATTCACCAGATCTGCATACCAAGTCCTGCGTGGCCACGCAGGAGCTATCAAGATCACCGATACCCTCTCCTGTTTGATCCTGGCTACCAGCCTGGGAATGAGAGGAAACGGTGGGAACACATAAGCTAGGTTGAAGCTCCAAGGTGCTACTAGTGCATCCACTAGAGTCGCCTTGGGATCCCTGGATCTGGATCTGGACCCGTAGCAAGGAACCTTGAAGTTCTGACGAGACGCCATCAGATCCATGTCTGGAATGCCCCACAATTGAATTATTTGGGCAAAGATTTCCGGATGGAGTTCCCACTCCCCCGGATGAAATGTCTGACGACTCAGAAAATCCGCTTCCCAATTTTCCACTCCTGGGATGTGGATTGCAGACAAGTGGCAAGAGTGAGTCTCCGCCCATTGAATTATTTCGGTCACTTCTTCCATCGCCAGGGAACTCCTTGTTCCCCCCTGATGGTTGATATACGCAACAGTCGTCATGTTGTCTGATTGAAACCGTATGAATTTGGCCTTTGCTAGCTGAGGCCAAGCCTTGAGAGCATTGAATATCGCTCTCAGTTCCAGAATATTTATCGGGAGAAGAGATTCTTCCCGAGACCAAAGACCCTGAGCTTTCAGGGGTTCCCAGACCGCGCCCCAGCCCACCAGACTGGCGTCGGTCGTGACAATGACCCACTCTGGTCTGCGGAAGCTCATCCCTTGTGACAGGTTGTCCAGGGTCAGCCACCAACGGAGTGAATCTCTGGTCCTCTGATCTACTTGTATCGTCGGAGACAAGTCTGTATAATCCCCATTCCACTGACTGAGCATGCACAGTTGTAATGGTCTTAGATGAATTCGCGCAAAAGGAACTATGTCCATTGCCGCGACCATCAAACCTATTACTTCCATGCACTGCGCTATGGAAGGAAGAAGAACAGAATGAAGTACTTGACAAGAGCTTAGAAGTTTTGATTTTCTGGCCTCTGTCAGAAAAATCCTCATTTCTAAGGAGTCTATTATTGTTCCCAAGAAGGGAACTCTTGTTGACGGAGATAGAGAACTTTTTTCTACGTTCACTTTCCACCCGTGAGATCTGAGAAAGGCCAGGACAATGTCCGTATGAGCCTTTGCTTGTGGTAGAGACGACGCTTGAATCAGTATGTCGTCCAAGTAAGGTACTACTGCAATGCCCCTTGGTCTTAGCACCGCTAGAAGGGACCCTAGTACCTTTGTGAAAATTCTTGGAGCAGTGGCTAATCCGAATGGAAGTGCCACAAACTGGTAATGCTTGTCCAGAAAGGCGAACCTTAGGAACCGATGATGTTCCTTGTGGATAGGAATATGTAGATACGCATCCTTTAAATCCACCGTGGTCATGAATTGACCTTCCTGGATGGTAGGAAGAATTGTCCGAATGGTTTCCATTTTGAACGATGGAACCTTGAGAAATTTGTTTAGGATCTTGAGATCTAAGATTGGTCTGAATGTTCCCTCTTTTTTGGGAACTATGAACAGATTGGAGTAGAATCCCATCCCTTGTTCTCCTAATGGAACCGGATGAATCACTCCCATTTTTAACAGGTCTTCTACACAATGTAAGAATGCCTGTCTTTTTATGTGGTCTGAAGACAATTGAGACCTGTGGAACCTCCCCCTTGGGGGTAGCTCCTTGAATTCCAGAAGATAACCTTGGGAGACTATTTCTAGCGCCCAAGGATCCAGAACATCTCTTGCCCAAGCCTGAGCGAAGAGAGAAAGTCTGCCCCCCACCAGATCCGGTCCCGGATCGGGGGCCAACATCTCATGCTGTCTTGGTAGCAGTGGCAGGTTTCTTGGCCTGCTTACCTTTGTTCCAGCCTTGCATTGGCCTCCAGGCTGGCTTGGTTTGAGAAGTATTACCCTCTTGCTTAGAGGATGTAGAACTTGAGGCTGGTCCGTTTCTGCGAAAGGGACGAAAATTTGGTTTATTTTTAGCCTTAAAAGACCTATCCTGAGGAAGGGCGTGGCCCTTACCCCCAGTGATATCTGAAATAATCTCTTTCAAGTCAGGGCCAAACAGCGTTTTCCCCTTGAAAGGTATGTTAAGCAATTTGTTCTTGGAAGACGCATCCGCTGACCAAGATTTTAGCCAAAGCGCTCTGCGCGCCACAATAGCAAACCCTGAATTTTTCGCCGCTAATCTAGCTAATTGCAAAGTGGCGTCTAAAGTAAAAGAGTTAGCCAATTTAAGAGCGTGAACTCTGTCCATAATCTCCTCATAAGAAGAATCTTTATCGAGCGATTTTTCTAGTTCATCGAACCAGAAACACGCTGCTGTAGTGACAGGAACAATGCATGAAATTGGTTGTAGAAGGTAACCTTGCTGAACAAACATCTTTTTAAGCAAACCCTCTAATTTTTTATCCATAGGATCTTTGAAAGCACAACTATCTTCTATAGGGATAGTAGTGCGTTTGTTTAGAGTAGAAACCGCCCCCTCGACCTTGGGGACTGTCTGCCATAAGAGCTTTCTGGGGTCGACCATAGGAAACAATTTCTTAAATATAGGGGGAGGGACAAAAGGTATGCCGGGCCTTTCCCATTCTTTGTTTACAATGTCCGCCACCCGCTTGGGTATAGGAAAAGCTTCGGGGGGCCCCGGGACCTCTAGGAACTTGTCCATCTTACATAATTTCTCTGGAATGACCAAATTGTCACAATCATCCAGAGTAGACAACACCTCCTTAAGCAGAGCGCGGAGATGTTCCAATTTAAATTTGAATGTAATCACATCAGGTTCAGCTTGTTGAGAAATTATCCCTGAATCTGAAATTTCTCCCTCAGACAAAACCTCCCTGGCCCCCTCAGACTGGTGTAGGGGCATGTCAGAACCATTATCATCAGCGTCCTCATGCTCTTCAGTATTTTCTAAAACAGAGCAGTCGCGCTTTCGCTGATAATTGGGCATTTTGGCTAAAATGTTTTTGATAGAATTATCCATTACAGCCGTTAATTGTTGCATAGTAAGGAGTATTGGCGCACTAGATGTACTAGGGGCCTCCTGTGTGGGCAAGACTGGCGTAGACGAAGGAGGGGATGATGCAGTACCATGCTTACTCCCCTCACTTGAGGAATCATCTTGGGCATCATTTTCTCTAAATTGTTTGTCACATACATCACATCTATTTAAATGAGAAGGAACCTTGGCTTCCTCACATACAGAACATAGTCTATCTGATAGTTCAGACATGTTAAACAGGCATAAACTTGATAACAAAGTACAAAAAGCGTTTTAAAATAAAACCGTTACTGTCACTTTAAATTTTAAACTGAACACACTTTATTACTGAATATGTGAAAAAGTATGAAGGAATTGTTCAAAATTTCACCACAGTGTCTTAAAGCCTTAAAAGTATTGCACACCAAATTTGAAAGCTTTAACTCTTAAAATAACGGAACCGGAGCCGTTTTTATATTTAACCCCTATACAGTCCCTGGTATCTGCTTTGCTGAGACTCAACCAAGCCCAGAGGGGAATACGATACCAAATGACGCCTTCAGTAAGCTTTTTCTATGTATCTGAGCTCCTCACACATGCATCTGCATGCCTTGCTTCCCAAAAAACAACTGCGCATTAGTGGCGCGAAAATGAGGCTCTGCCTATGATTAGAGAAGGCCCCCAGTGAAAAAGGTGTCCAATACAGTGCCTGCCGTTTCTTTAACATAATTCCCAAGAATAAAATAACTCCTCAAAGCTATAAACTATTAAAAATGCTTATAAATCAATCGTTTTAGCCCAGAAAAATGTCTACCAGTCTTTAAAGCCCTTGTGAAGCCCTTTATTCTTATTTAATAAAAATGGCTTACCGGATCCCATAGGGAAAATGACAGCTTCCAGCATTATCAAGTCTTGTTAGAAATGTGTCATACCTCAAGCAGCAAAAGTCTGCTCACTGTTTCCCCCAACTGAAGTTAATTCCTCTCAACAGTCCTGTGTGGAAACAGCCATCGATTTTAGTAACGGTTGCTAAAATCATTTTCCTCTTACAAACAGAAATCTTCATCTCTTTTCTGTTTCAGAGTAAATAGTACATACCAGCACTATTTTAAAATAACAAACTCTTGATTGAAGAATAAAAACTACATTTAAACACCAAAAAACTCTAAGCCATCTCCGTGGAGATGTTGCCTGTGCAACGGCAAAGAGAATGACTGGGGAACGCGGAGCCTAGGAGGGATCATGTGACCAGCTTTGCTGGGCTCTTTGCCATTTCCTGTTGGGGAAGAGAATATCCCACAAGTAAGGATGACGCCGTGGACCGGACACACCTATGTTGGAGAAAAAGAAAATTCATAAAACGGGCATATACTAATGTTACAATAATTGTATCAGAAAGAAAGCTTTACAAATGCCAATTGTAACAAAGCATAGTATCTGCTAGTATAAGATTAAAATACAGCTGTAAATACCATACAGTTTAAAAACACATATACCACAAAATAACTTTCATGGATGATGCCGATAGAAAGAGTCCTTGAAAATCCTTCCAAACACAAGATCAGAGCACAGGAACGCTGGAAGAAATGGAGATTCGAGTGAGAAGCACAAACAGATCCACAGTTAAAGGTGACAAGTCTTACTTACACCGGAGCTTGTGGCTTGGTTCCTAGATGGAAGAAGGGTCATCTGATTGTGCAATTAACAACGCCATTCTGTCTCTGTATTTTCCACCAAATAGAAACCAGAGAAGGAAGCCTTGTAGCGTCTGTATAGTGAATCCTTGGCTTTTCAGCGTGCAGCTGAAGCGGATCGGTTAGGAGACTTGGCGCCTCACAAATTACAAATTTCAACTTGGCTATGGAAGCCCAAGATTGACAAAACAAAAGTAACGCGTTTTAGCCTTGGACGACCTTTTTCAAACTCTGATTTTGAATGTGGATGTTCCGCTTTATATAGCCCTATTTAGACCAAAATGAGGCTACAAGTATATGATTAGTTTACTGAAAAATATATATCACACAGAGCAAGGGAGTGCAAAAGATAGAAGCACTCACAAAAGATAAAAGCGGAACATGTAAAAGCGGAAGGCGTCCTTCTCTGGTTTCTATTTGGTGGAAAATACAGAGACAGAATGGCGTTGTTAATTGCACAATCAGATGACCCTTCTTCCATCTAGGAACCAAGCCACAAGCTCCGGTGTAAGTAAGACTTGTCACCTTTAACTGTGGATCCGTTTGTGCTTCTCACTCGAATCTCCATTTCTTCCAGCGTTCCTGTGCTCTGATCTTGTGTTTGGAAGGATTTTCAAGGACTCTTTCTATCGGCATCATCCATGAAAGTTATTTTGTGGTATATGTGTTTTTAAACTGTATGGTATTTACAGCTGTATTTTAATCTTATACTAGCAGATACTATGCTTTGTTACAATTGGCATTTGTAAAGCTTTCTTTCTGATACAATTATTGTAACATTAGTATATGCCCGTTTTATGAATTTTCTTTTTTTATTGTGAGATATTAAATTGGATACTTTTTATCACAGTTGTATTCACATTTTTGCATATCACAGTTTTATTGACTTGGGCATAAGATCTCTTTATATATGATCTTATAATAGTATTTACTTAATAATACATGCATATTATTTCACTGCTCTTTATGTCTTTATTTTTATCTTTTTCACACACACTATCAAGTGTAAACACCTAATTTTTTCACTCATTGAGTTATACTATATTTCTGGCATTCTTATTGCCTTTTAAGCCAATTGGGTGGCGCATTGCACTTTGTTTCCTGTTATAAGGAGACTATATTCTTGCATTTAGTATGACAAGGGTGCATGCCTTATTCCCAAAAAGGCTGAGAAAGGGAATCAGGAGACTTAAAGGGACACTGAACCCACATTTTTTCTTTCGTGATTCAGATACAGCATGCAATTTTAAGAAACTTTCTAATTTACTCCTATAATCTATTTTTTTTTCATTCTCTTGCTATCTTTATTTGAAAAATAAGGCATCTAAGCTTTTTTTTGGTTGTCTCCAGTTTTGGTTGAGAGATAAAACTTTGGATATTAAAATTATGAGAGCACTTTTTTATTGGTGGATGAATTTATTCACCAATCAGCAAGAACAACCCAAGTCTTTCACCAAAAATGGGCCGGCATCTAAACTCACATTCTTGCATTTCAAATAAAGATACCAAGAGAAATGAAGAAAAATTGATAATAGGAGTAAATTAGAAAGTTGCTTAAAATTTCATGCTCTATCTGAATCATGAAAGAAAAAAATGTGGGTACAGTGTCCCTTTAACCACTGTCCAGCCTGTCTGTGTCCCTACAACATGGGCAAATCTTCATTAGTGAGTGCTGCTTGTGTAACCCAACATAGTAGCTTAACTTTGTTTGCTTAGCAATGACTAAGCTCTACAAAAACAATTACATAATTAACAATCATATCCTTATCAATTTACTAGTCCTTGTGCTTACCTAAAATTCATATTTTTTTTATTTTTTAAGACATGCTGCCAAATATGAAATAAAATCAGCTGTGATTAATGCATCACTGTGAGCTGTCAATCAGATGGAAGGTTCAAAAGGAAAGAAAAAAAAAGAAAAAACTTCTTAGATCACTCACACTTGGTCTGTGAAGAGAACGTGAGGGCTATTTTTGCAAACAGATCATCTTTTTCAAATCGGTCTTCTTTTGCTTGGGTCCAAAAAGATTTCTCCGAGAGCTCTTTAGGAGTAATCTGAAAAAAAGCAATTATATGTTACTTTGATGAAACAAGTACAGACTACCAAATGTTTCAGTAGTTGGCAATGGCTTGTAAAGAATTACACTATGGATGAAAGAGCAACTGCAAATTAAAGAATAGAAGTTTGGGGATGTCAATTCTGAGAAACCAGCATTGCACTAGCCTTAAGGAAGCTATGAGAAGAAAGATCATAAAACAAAGTGTAATTTACTGGACGTTTCAGTATGACCATATATCCATAAAAGAATTTAGCTTTTTTTTTATTCAGGACAACATCAGGAAAAGAATCCCAGCAATAAACTCATTAATTATGTTATGTCACATAATAATAATAATAATAATAATAATAAAAAAGAACAGGGAGGAAATGCAATTTAAATGACAAAAGAAACTAGTCTTTTTTTACAGCAAGGCAATTATCTAACGCTTGCATATTTTAAATGGAATGTGATTATTAAATTGTGTGTTACCATGGAGCTGGCTACAAAATGCTTCCTACAAGGCAAAGGGCAGAAAACATTAAATAAATAATCAAAAAAATGAAATTAAGTGAAATTAAATATGAGAGTCTATTAATCAAAGGCTTCAGGTGGAAAGAAAACAAGTACAAAAGCTTCTTTAATATTTAACAGTCTTTCAGAACAGGCTACAAAGTAAAGAATGTTCTGAATACTGTCCTTCACCTAATATTTTATCTTTACCTCCATTATTTTGTCATTTGAAATAGTGTTTTTGACTGCTGAAACCACTTTCTATACTGAAAATATGAATACCACAGTATTCTCTAATAAAAAGCTGTAATCAAGAGATAGCAGGAGAAATCATCTTCCCAGTAGAGGGTGGGAGACAGATTTATGTTTCTCAAATAGTTGGATACACTCAATGAAACAAAACCCATAATTAACATTTATATACGTAACTATATGCCTTTGTGTATATATACAGAGATAATATAAGCAGGTCTGCTCTTTCTACAGGCTCAACCCATTTAAAAAAGCATGTATATCTATAACACACCAGGTTTAATGACTGATATATAGTATTATATACAGTGCCCTCCACTAATATTGGCACCCTTTATAAATATGAGCAAAGAATACTGTGAAAAATTGTCTTTATTGTTTAATATTTTGATCTTTTGCTCTAAAAATACACAAAAATACTATGCTATCATGGATATCAAACAATTGCAAACACAATACTGGTTTATACAAAAACAAAAACAAATCTTTGTTAAATATATGTGTGGTGCAATTACCGACACCACTATGAATTCATATGAGAAAAATATATTTGAAGTATATTCCCATTTGGTATTTTACATTTATTACACCTAGGTGACTACGAACAGGAAATTGTTCAACCATGACTTCCTGTTTCACAGGGGTAACACATAGGCCAAGTTCACTTAGCCATTCAATACAATGGGTAAGACCAAGGAATATAGCTGTGATGTGCGTCAAAAGGTGGTTTAGCTTCCCCAAATGGGAAGTGGCTATAAGAAAATATCAAAAGCATTGAAAATGCCCATTTCCAAAATTAGGACAATAATATAGAAGTTCCAGTCAACTGGAAATGTTCTGAATCAACCTGGAAGAGGACGTGTGTCTATATTGTCTCAACGCACTGTGAAGAGGATGGTTTGAGTAGCCAAAATATTGGGGTCAGAAAGGCTCAAACTACAATCCAACATAATTTACATCACCACAAGTTGTTTGGTAAGGTTTTTAAGAAAAAACATAATTTATGTAAGAACTTACCTGATAAATTCATTTCTTTCATATTGCTTCCATGAGCTAGTGACATATGGGATATACAATCCTACCAGGAGGGGCAAATTTTCCTAAACCTCAAAATGCCTATAAATACACCCCTCACCACACCCACAATTCAGTTTAAAGAAAAGCCAAGTAGTGGGGTGATAAAGAAAGGAGTAAAAAGCATCAACAAAGGAATTTGGAATAATTGTGCTTTATACAAAAAATCATAACCACCATAAAAAGGGTGGGCCTCATGGACTCTTGCCAATATGAAAGAAATGAATTTATCAGGTAAGTTCTTACATAAATTATGTTTTCTTTCATGTAATTGGCAAGATTCCATGAGCTAGTGACGTATGGGATATCAAATACCCAAGATGTGGAACTCCACGCAAGAGTCACTAGAGAGGGAAGGATAAAAAACAAACAACAGCCAAATGTTGAAAAAACAGAATTTATGCTTACCTGATAAATTACTTTCTCCAACGGTGTGTCCGGTCCACGGCATCATCCTTACTTGTGGGATATTCTCTTCCCCAACAGGAAATGGCAAAGAGCCCAGCAAAGCTGGTCACATGATCCCTCCTAGGCTCCGCCTTCCCCAGTCATTCGACCGACGTAAAGGAGGAATATGCATAGGAGAAATCATATGATACCGTGGTGACTGTAGAAAGAGAAAATAATTCATCAGACCTGATTAAAAAACCAGGGCGGGCCGTGGACCGGACACACCGTTGGAGAAAGTAATTTATCAGGTAAGCATAAATTCTGTTTTCTCCAACATAGGTGTGTCCGGTCCACGGCGTCATCCTTACTTGTGGGAACCAATACCAAAGCTTTAGGACACGGATGATGGGAGGGAGCAAATCAGGTCACCTAGATGGAAGGCACCACGGCTTGCAAAACCTTTCTCCCAAAAATAGCCTCAGAAGAAGCAAAAGTATCAAATTTGTAAAATTTGGTAAAAGTGTGCAGTGAAGACCAAGTCGCTGCCTTACATATCTGATCAACAGAAGCCTCGTTCTTGAAGGCCCATGTGGAAGCCACAGCCCTAGTGGAATGAGCTGTGATTCTTTCAGGAGGCTGCCGTCCGGCAGTCTCATAAGCCAATCGGATGATGCTTTTAAGCCAAAAGGAGAGAGAGGTAGAAGTTGCTTTTTGACCTCTCCTTTTACCAGAATAAACACAAACAAGGAAAATGTTTGTCTGAAATCCTTTGTAGCCTCTAAATAGAATTTTAGAGCACGAACTACATCCAAATTGTGCAACAAACGTTCCTTCTTTGAAAAAGGATTCGGACACAAAGAAGGCACAACTATCTCCTGGTTAATATTTTTGTTAGAAACAACTTTCGGAAGAAAAACAGAATTTATGTTTACCTGATAAATTACTTTCTCCAACGGTGTGTCCGGTCCACGGCGTCATCCTTACTTGTGGGATATTCTCTTCCCCAACAGGAAATGGCAAAGAGCCCAGCAAAGCTGGTCACATGATCCCTCCTAGGCTCCGCCTACCCCAGTCATTCGACCGACGTTAAGGAGGAATATTTGCATAGGAGAAACCATATGATACCGTGGTGACTGTAGTTAAAGAAAATAAATTATCAGACCTGATTAAAAAACCAGGGCGGGCCGTGGACCGGACACACCGTTGGAGAAAGTAATTTATCAGGTAAACATAAATTCTGTTTTCTCCAACATAGGTGTGTCCGGTCCACGGCGTCATCCTTACTTGTGGGAACCAATACCAAAGCTTTAGGACACGGATGAAGGGAGGGAGCAAATCAGGTCACCTAAATGGAAGGCACCACGGCTTGCAAAACCTTTCTCCCAAAAACAGCCTCAGAAGAAGCAAAAGTATCAAACTTGTAAAATTTGGTAAAAGTGTGCAGTGAAGACCAAGTCGCTGCCCTACATATCTGATCAACAGAAGCCTCGTTCTTGAAGGCCCATGTGGAAGCCACAGCCCTAGTGGAATGAGCTGTGATTCTTTCAGGAGGCTGCCGTCCGGCAGTCTCGTAAGCCAATCTGATGATGCTTTTAATCCAAAAAGAGAGAGAGGGAGAAGTTGCTTTTTGACCTCTCCTTTTACCAGAATAAACAACAAACAAGGAAGATGTTTGTCTAAAATCCTTTGTAGCATCTAAATAGAATTTTAGAGCGCGAACAACATCCAAATTGTGCAACAAACGTTCCTTCTTCGAAACTGGTTTCGGACACAAAGAAGGCACGACTATCTCCTGGTTAATGTTTTTGTTAGAAACAACTTTTGGAAGAAAACCAGGTTTAGTACGTAAAACCACCTTATCTGCATGGAACACCAGATAAGGAGGAGAACACTGCAGAGCAGATAATTCTGAAACTCTTCTGGCAGAAGAAATTGCAACCAAAAACAAAACTTTCCAAGATAATAACTTAATATCAACGGAATGTAAGGGTTCAAACGGAACCCCCTGAAGAACTGAAAGAACTAAGTTGAGACTCCAAGGAGGAGTCAAAGGTTTGTAAACAGGCTTGATTCTAACCAGAGCCTGAACAAAGGCTTGAACATCTGGCACAGCTGCCAGCTTTTTGTGGAGTAACACAGACAAGGCAGAAATCTGTCCCTTCAAGGAACTTGCAGATAATCCTTTCTCCAATCCTTCTTGAAGAAAGGATAGAATCTTAGGAATCTTTACCTTGTCCCAAGGGAATCCTTTAGATTCACACCAACAGATATATTTTTTCCATATTTTGTGGTAAATTTTTCTAGTTACAGGCTTTCTGGCCTGAACAAGAGTATCAATAACAGAATCTGAGAACCCTCGTTTTGATAAGATCAAGCGTTCAATCTCCAAGCAGTCAGCTGGAGTGAGACCAGATTCGGATGTTCGAACGGACCTTGAACAAGAAGGTCTCGTCTCAGAGGTAGCTTCCATGGTGGAGCCGATGACATATTCACCAGATCTGCATACCAAGTCCTGCGTGGCCACGCAGGAGCTATCAAGATCACCGGCGCCCTCTCCTGATGGATCCTGGCTACCAGCCTGGGGATGAGAGGAAACGGCGGGAATACATAAGCTAGTTTGAAGGTCCAAGGTGCTACTAGTGCATCTACTAGAGTCGCCTTGGGATCCCTGGATCTGGACCCGTAGTAAGGAACCTTGAAGTTCTGACGAGAGGCCATCAGATCCATGTCTGGAATGCCCCACAGTTGAGTAATTTGGGCAAAGATTTCCGGATGGAGTTCCCACTCCCCCGGATGTAATGTCTGACGACTCAGAAAATCCGCTTCCCAATTTTCCACTCCTGGGATGTGGATTGCAGACAGGTGGCAGGAGTGAGTCTCCGCCCATTGAATGATTTTGGTCACTTCTTCCATCGCCAGGGAACTCCTTGTTCCCCCCTGATGGTTGATGTACGCAACAGTCGTCATGTTGTCTGATTGAAACCGTATGAACTTGGCCTTTGCTAGCTGAGGCCAAGCCTTGAGAGCATTGAATATCGCTCTCAGTTCCAGAATATTTATCGGTAGAAGAGATTCTTCCCGAGACCAAAGACCCTGAGCTTTCAGGGATCCCCAGACCGCGCCCCAGCCCATCAGACTGGCGTCGGTCGTGACAATGACCCACTCTGGTCTGCGGAAGGTCATCCCTTGTGACAGGTTGTCCAGGGACAGCCACCAACGGAGTGAGTCTCTGGTCCTCTGATTTACTTGTATCTTCGGAGACAAGTCTGTATAGTCCCCATTCCACTGACTGAGCATGCACAGTTGTAATGGTCTTAGATGAATGCGCGCAAAAGGAACTATGTCCATTGCCGCTACCATCAAACCTATTACTTCCATGCACTGCGCTATGGAAGGAAGAGGAACGGAATGAAGTGTTTGACAAGAGTTTAGAAGTTTTGTTTTTCTGGCCTCTGTCAGAAAAATCCTCATTTCTAAGGAGTCTATTATTGTTCCCAAGAAGGGAACCCTTGTCGACGGAGATAGAGAACTCTTTTCCACGTTCACTTTCCATCCGTGAGATCTGAGAAAGGCCAGGACTATGTCCGTGTGAGCCTTTGCTTGAGGAAGGGATGACGCTTGAATCAGAATGTCGTCCAAGTAAGGTACTACTGCAATGCCCCTTGGTCTTAGCACCGCTAGAAGGGACCCTAGTACCTTTGTGAAAATCCTTGGAGCAGTGGCTAATCCGAAAGGAAGCGCCACGAACTGGTAATGCTTGTCCAGGAATGCGAACCTTAGGAACCGATGATGTTCCTTGTGGATAGGAATATGTAGATACGCATCCTTTAAATCCACCGTGGTCATGAACTGACCTTCCTGGATGGAAGGAAGAATTGTTCGAATGGTTTCCATTTTGAACGATGGAACCTTGAGAAACTTGTTTAGGATCTTGAGATCTAAGATTGGTCTGAATGTTCCCTCTTTTTTGGGAACTATGAACAGATTGGAGTAGAACCCCATCCCTTGTTCTCCTAATGGAACAGGATGAATCACTCCCATTTTTAACAGGTCTTCTACACAATGTAAGAATGCCTGTCTTTTTATGTGGTCTGAAGACAATTGAGACCTGTGGAACCTCCCCCTTGGGGGAAGCCCCTTGAATTCCAGAAGATAACCTTGGGAGACTATTTCTAGTGCCCAAGGATCCAGAACATCTCTTGCCCAAGCCTGAGCGAAGAGAGAGAGTCTGCCCCCCACCAGATCCGGTCCCGGATCGGGGGCCAACATTTCATGCTGTCTTGGTAGCAGTGGCAGGTTTCTTGGCCTGCTTTCCCTTGTTCCAGCCTTGCATTGGTCTCCAGGCTGGCTTGGCTTGAGAAGTATTACCCTCTTGCTTAGAGGACGTAGCACTTGGGGCTGGTCCGTTTCTACGAAAGGGACGAAAATTAGGTTTATTTTTGGCCTTGAAAGACCTATCCTGAGGAAGGGCGTGGCCCTTACCCCCAGTGATATCAAAGATAATCTCTTTCAAGTCAGGGCCAAACAGCGTTTTCCCCTTGAAAGGAATGTTAAGGAGTTTGTTCTTGGAAGACGCATCAGCTGACCAAGATTTCAACCAAAGCGCTCTGCGCGCCACAATAGCAAACCCAGAATTCTTCGCCGCTAACCTAGCCAATTGCAAAGTGGCGTCTAGGGTGAAAGAA
Organism: Bombina bombina; assembly: GCF_027579735.1. Classification (NCBI taxonomy): domain Eukaryota; kingdom Metazoa; phylum Chordata; class Amphibia; order Anura; family Bombinatoridae; genus Bombina; species Bombina bombina. The sequence continues at coordinate 957,555,725 of NC_069504.1, forward strand.
TTAGCCAATTTGAGAGCACGGATTCTGTCCATAATCTCCTCATAAGGAGGAGAATCACTATCGATCGCCTTTACTAGCTCATCGAACCAGAAACACGCGGCTGTAGTGACAGGGACAATGCATGAAATTGGTTGTAGAAGGTAACCTTGCTGAACAAACATCTTTTTAAGCAAACCCTCTAATTTTTTATCCATAGGATCTTTGAAAGCACAACTATCTTCTATGGGTATAGTGGTGCGTTTGTTTAAAGTAGAAACCGCTCCCTCGACCTTGGGGACTGTCTGCCATAAGTCCTTTCTGGGGTCGACCATAGGAAACAATTTTTTTAAATATGGGGGGAGGGACGAAAGGTATACCGGGCCTTTCCCATTCTTTATTTACAATGTCCGCCACCCGCTTGGGTATAGGAAAAGCTTCTGGGAGCCCCGGGACCTCTAGGAACTTGTCCATTTTACATAGTTTCTCTGGGATGATCAAATTCTCACAATCATCCAGAGTGGATAATACCTCCTTAAGCAGAGCGCGGAGATGTTCCAACTTAAATTTAAATGTAATCACATCGGGTTCAGCTTGTTGAGAAATTTTCCCTGAATCTGAAATTTCTCCCTCAGACAAAACCTCCCTGGCCCCCTCAGACTGGTGTAGGGGCATTTCAGAACCATTATCATCAGCGTCCTCATGCTCTTCAGTATCTAAAACAGAGCAGTCGCGCTTACGCTGATAAGTGGGCATTTTGGCTAAAATGTTTTTGATAGAATTATCCATTACAGCCGTTAATTGTTGCATAGTAAGGAGTATTGGCGCGCTAGATGTACTAGGGGCCTCCTGAGTGGGCAAGACTCGTGTAGACGAAGGAGGGAATGATGCAGTACCATGCTTACTCCCCTCACTTGAGGAATCATCTTGGGCATCATTTTCAGTGTCACATAAATCACATTTATTTAAATGAGAAGGAACCTTGGCTTCCCCACATTCAGAACACAGTCTATCTGGTAGTTCAGACATGTTAAACAGGCATAAACTTGATAACAAAGTACAAAAAACGTTTTAAAATAAAACCGTTACTGTCACTTTAAATTTTAAACTGAACACACTTTATTACTGCAATTGCGAAAAAGTATGAAGGAATTGTTCAAAATTCACCAAAATTTCACCACAGTGTCTTAAAGCCTTAAAAGTATTGCACACCAAATTTGGAAGCTTTAACCCTTAAAATAACGGAACCGGAGCCGTTTTTAACTTTAACCCCTTTACAGTCCCTGGTATCTGCTTTGCTGAGACCCAACCAAGCCCAAAGGGGAATACGATACCAAATGACGCCTTCAGAAAGTCTTTTCTATGTATCAGAGCTCCTCACACATTCGACTGCATGTCATGCTTCTCAAAAACAAGTGCGCAATACCGGCGCGAAAACGAGGCTCTGCCTATGATTAGGGAAAGCCCCTAAAGAATAAGGTGTCTAAAACAGTGCCTGCCGATATTATTTTACAAAAATACCCAGATTAAATGATTCCTCAAGGCTAAATATGTGTAATATATGAATCGATTTAGCCCAGAAAATGTCTACAGTCTTAATAAGCCCTTGTGAAGCCCTTTTTTACTGTCTGAATAAAAATGGCTTACCGGATCCCATAGGGAAAATGACAGCTTCCAGCATTACATCGTCTTGTTAGAATGTGTCATACCTCAAGCAGCAAAAGACTGCTCACTGTTCCCCCAACTGAAGTTAATTCCTCTCAACAGTCCTGTGTGGAACAGCCATGGATTTTAGTAACGGTTGCTAAAATCATTTTCCTCTTACAAACAGAAATCTTCATCTCTTTTCTGTTTCAGAGTAAATAGTACATACCAGCACTATTTTAAAATAACAAACTCTTGATTGAATAATAAAAACTACAGTTAAACACTAAAAAACTCTAAGCCATCTCCGTGGAGATGTTGCCTGTACAACGGCAAAGAGAATGACTGGGGTAGGCGGAGCCTAGGAGGGATCATGTGACCAGCTTTGCTGGGCTCTTTGCCATTTCCTGTTGGGGAAGAGAATATCCCACAAGTAAGGATGACGCCGTGGACCGGACACACCTATGTTGGAGAAACCAGGTTTAGTACGCAAAACCACCTTATCTGCATGGAACACCAGATAAGGAGGAGAACACTGCAGAGCAGATAACTCTGAAACTCTTCTAGCAGAAGAAATTGCAACCAAAAACAAAACTTTCCAAGATAATAACTTAATATCTACGGAATGTAAGGGTTCAAACGGAACCCCTTGAAGAACTGAAAGAACTAAATTGAGACTCCAAGGAGGAGTCAAAGGTTTGTAAACAGGCTTGATTCTAACCAGAGCCTGAACAAAAGCTTGAACATCTGGCACAGCCGCCAGCTTTTTGTTGCATAGTAAGGAGGATTGGCGCACTAGATGAACTAGGGACCTCCTGAGTGGGCAAGACTGGTGTAGACATAGAAGGAGATGATGCAGTACCATGCTTACTCCCCTCACTTAAGGAATCATTTTGGGCAACATTATTATCAGTGGCATC
>NC_069504.1:957558277-957635777 GCF_027579735.1 Bombina bombina
CAAAAACTAGAGTAAAGCTTGCCATCTTGTGGCTAAATATATGTAATACATACAAAAATATAATTATAGTTATTTAAAAGGACATTAAACACTTTGAGATGGTAATATAAAATGATAAATCATATGAATGTGTATATATATATTATATATATATATATATTATAACACAGTATATATAAGTATATATATATATATATATATATAAAACTCTGCAATATACTTTCATTATTTATTTTGTTCCTGTAATTCCATTCTGAAATTGTGAGCTTTTCAGTTCCTGTTAGAAATGGAAGTGCAGAACACTATTAATTCTACACAGCCATCGGCTGCACACTCTAGTAACCTATTTATAACTATCCCTAATTGGCTACAGCAGAGAAGGTAACCTAAGTTACAACATGGCGGCTCCCATTGTTTTATAGACACTAAAAAAACTTTACACTTATTTTGTCAATATTTAATGAAAAAATACATCTACATGTTATTCTCAGACTAATCTTTTCTTTGAATGCATCATTCTATCTAGCATTTATTTAGTGTTTAATGTCCCTTTAAGACAAAATAACAGGTTAGAGTTAAAACAAAATAGTCTGTCACAAATAGTGCTGTGTTAACTTTTGAGGTTTACAATCACAATTAAGTTTCAGAATTATAATACCAAAGAGTTTGTTTCCAAAAGGAAAGCTTACATTTGTTCCCCTAGCTCGGCAAGAGTTTTTAAAAAAAAAAAAAAAAAATGTTTTAATCAAGTCAGGGAACCCAACTACTTACTAATTACCTAATGGTTCCTTAAATCATGGATCTTGTTATAATTAAAAGTTGTTTTTACACAGGAACTACCATTGGTGCAATCTATACATAGGCATGGGCAGAATGTGTACAATCTTAATGTAGGGGAGACTTTTATTAGTGAAGAATGCTGACCCATCAATATACTTAAAATTGTTTTACAGAGCAGGGCCCTCTGTTGAGTAGGTCTTCTACTGGTTTTAGAGTAAAGGTCATATTTAATATCATCTAAATAATATGGTTACAGAATTGTTGTTCATTAAAGTAAAAAACAAATAAAAAAACACTACATTCTATTGAAGCTGTTAACGTCACTATCTGGTAATAACAACAAAAGCCTGCTGCATAGGTTTAATGACGCTTTTTGTTGTTACTACCGGCTATTACAGTTTACAACTGCATCTGTATTCAGGCCAAAGTGCCTGGCATAATTTCTAGCATCACAAATATACCTGTAATATTCAGGTAATATGCTTCCACATTTTTATCTATGCAATAGTCTTCTTTTATTAACAATTGCACATTATTCTGTATAAGGGCATTTGATTACTAAGCACAGTTGACAAATTGTGCATAAGGTTAATTTCAGTTTTCTGTGATTTAACAACACATTTGATTTTCCAGCAAATTGTGATTCAGTAATACAACGATCTGGTACAGATACATTCACTTGTGCATAAACTCACTTCACTGATTATGACAGCTGGCTATTGTACATTTGCAAATTAGTTTTCTATTCCATGCTTATATTAGTTTTGTGCTGCCAAATGGCCCACAGAACAAATGGATTTGCACTATACTAAAGTCTAGACATAATAAGCTTAAAACATCGCTTTATTTCTTGTTTTTATATACTGTACATCATTTTTTTTAATCTTAAAAGTCTTTCTAAAACACACACATTTATAATATATATATTTGTGTGTGTATGTGTGTGTGTGGTGTGTGTGTATGTGTATATATATATATATATATATATATATACACACACACACACATTGATTGGAGTAGCCGTGTTAGTCTAGAGATTTAGATATCAAAATAACAATCACATAGGTGAAAAGTGTATTATTATAACTGTGTTGGTTCTGCAAAACTTGAGAATGGGTACTAAAGGGATTATCTATCTTTTTTAAACAATACAAATTCTGGAGTAGACTGTCCGTTTAAGTTTGACTCAGTAGTATAGAGATTTCCTTATGAAACATTAATGTATAGCTGTAACAGTATTTAAAGCATATTCAATACGTGAGTGTGTGTGTATGTATATATGTGTGTGTGTGTGTGTGTGTGTGTATATGTATATATTATATATATATATATATATATATATATATATATATATATATCAAAATAACAAGAGTATTGCATTGAGCAATGATACTTTTTTATTGCACTAACTATACATTTATAAGATGACAAGCTTTCGGAAGAGTGTCTTCCTTTTTCAAATCTGAAGCAATACTGACCAATTTGATGGAATGTACAGATTATATCTTTAAAAACAGGCTAAAAAGACAAAGTGTTACAGAGGTCTGAATGCAGGGGGGGGGGGGTTCTTAACCCATTATCAAAAAATGTTGTAATGTACTTTCATATACTGTAGTCAATTACATTGTATATTCCACACTCTCTATGCATAACACAGGTAAGACTATGTCCATACTTTTGTCATTATTAGTATTCCCCCTTTTTTTCTTTCTTTCCTTTCTCCTTTTTTGACTATCTTATATTCCCCTGTATACCTATTTTCCCGTCTTTATTCATATGAATTCTATGTTGATATATAACTTTGCCAGTATATGCTTTATGTATAACCATATATTTCCCCTGCCTATTATCTTTTACTGACACTATCTGCCTGTCTCCTAAACCCCATCATGATTTTTATGACACCCCTCCTCCCCCTGCATTCGGACCTCTGTAACACTTTGTCTTTTTAGCCTGTGTTTTAAGATATAATCTGTACATTCCATCAAATTGGTCAGTATTGCTTCAGACTTGAAAAAGGAAGACACTCTTCCGAAAGCTTGTCATCTTATAAATGTATAGTTAGTCCAATAAAAAAGTATCATTGCTCAATGCAATACTCTTGTTATTTTGATATATATATATATATATATACATATATATATATATATATACATATACATATACACCACACACACACATATACATACACACACACTCACGTATTGAATATGCTTTAAATACTGTTACAGCTATACATTAATGTTTCATAAGGAAATCTCTATACTACAGAGTCAAACTTAAACGGACAGTCTACTCCAGAATTTGTATTGTTTAAAAAATAGATAATCCCTTTAGTACCCATTCTCAAGTTTTGCAGAACCAACACAGTTATAATAATACACTTTTCACCTATGTGATTAACCTGTAGCTAAGCCTCTGCAAACTGTCCCCCTTATTCAGTTCTTTTGACAGACTTCCATTTTAGCCAATCAGTGCCCTCTCAAAAGTAACTCCACGGGCGTGATCACAATGTTCTATATGGCACACATTAACTAGCACCCACTAGCTGTGGAAAAACTGTCAAATGCACTGAGATATGAGGTGGCCTTCAAGGGCTTTGAAATTAGCACATGAGCCTACCTAGGTTTAGCTAAGAATAGCAAGAGAACAAAGCAAATTTGATGGTGATAAAAATGAATTGGAAAGTTGTTTAAAATGACATGCTCTATCTGTATCATGCAAGTTTAATTTTGACTAGACTGTCCTTTTAAAGGGACAGTCAAGTCCAAAAAAACTTTCATGGTTTAAATAGGGGAATGCTATTTTAAAAAACTCCCCAATTTACTTTTATCACCAATTTTGCTTTGTTCTCTTGGTATTCTTAGTTGAAAGCTAAACCTTGGAGGTTCATATGCTAATTTCTTAGACCTTGAAGATTGCCTCTAATCTGAATGCATTTTGACCACTAGAGGGCATTAGTTCATGTGTTTCATATAGATAACATTGAGCTCATGCACGTGAAGTGACCTAGGAGTGAGCACCGATTGGCTAAAATGCAAGTCTGTCAAAAGAACTGAAATAAGGGGGCAGTCAGCAGAAGCTTAGATACATGGTAAATACAGAAGTAAAACGTGTATTATTATAAATGTGTTGGTGATGCAAAACTGGGGAATGGGTAATAAAGGGATTATCTTTCTTTTTTAACAACAAAAATTCTGGTGTAGACTGTCCCCCTTTAAGGAAATCTAGCCATGTACCAAATGTTGCTAATGCTGCTCCTATTCAGAAGTATACCTGTGCCAAAAACATGTGTTTTAATTTTAAGGGACCTGTTACTGTAAAATTGTACATGATGCATATAAAGACCCGCATCTTAAAAATAACCTTTGAAGCACAAAAAGGTTAAAGGGATACTGAACAACTTTCTAATTTTACTCCTAATATCAAATTGTTTTTGTTCTCTTGCTCTCTTTAATAAAAGCAGGAATGTAAAGTTTAGGAGCCGGACCATTTTTAGTTCAGAGCCTGGGTTACGCTTGCTTATGGGTGGCTAAATGTAGCCACCAATAAGAAGCATGTACAGGGTGTTTAACCTAAAATGGGCTGAATCTTTACATTCCTGCTTTTTATATAAAGATAGCAAGAGAACAAAGAAAAATAGATAATAGGAAATAAATTAGAAAGTTGCTTAAAATTGCATGCTATATCTGAATCATGAAAGAAAAAAATTGGGGTTTAGTATCCCATTAAGTACAAGCTGTTTACACAGATGAAATTAACTGGAAGTACATGAATGTTTGTATCTGGATCTTGGGACGCTATAGCTCCACTAGATGATAGTGATAGTTGGTTTATTCAGTACATAAATTATACATTTAAAAAAAACAAGAAACAAAGTACTTTTACAGATTTGAAACATTCCCTTTTAGATGGAACCAATAAACATTTGAGTATCCTGGGAAAATCGAATCACAATCTGCACTTACATAGATACTGGCGCAAAGTGTGAAGTATCTTTGGGTATCTGTCTATACTGTCAGTCAGTCAGTCAGTCTATCACATTGAACTACCACATAAACAAGGCTCTAAGGCAGTGCTTTCCAAACTGTGTGTCGGGACACACTAGTGTGTCGGCGGCAGTTGTGTAGGTGTGTCCCTGCTTCAGCACAAATTTTTTTAAATGTAATTTTTGTAAAAAAAAATTTTTTGGGTTTCTGACTTTCTGCCTGCCCGCTATGCACTATCACATGGATTGACACGTGATTGATACCTAGTGGGTCACAGATAATCTCTAAACTATTGGGCAGCTCAGTGGGAACTGAAACTATTCCATTTGGCGGCTTTGGCAGCACATTGGCGGCACATTGGCTCCTGACTGCACGTGTAGTCTCCTTAATTGGCTTGTGACTGCATGTGTAGTTAGTGAGTGGGACGCCGTGTGTTTGCAGCGCGGGCAGTAGTCAGTCGGACTCACCGAGCTCTGAGGGCGGCAGCTTTAAACACTGAGCTGATGTCAGAACGTCAGTGGGATTTTTTGCAACTAGCTCCCAGTAGTGCATTGCTGCTCCCCTGCTCTTGATATATGGACTAGGAAGTGGAAGCTTAAAAATGCTTGATGATGAAATCTGCGTGTCTATATCTAATATTCCACCAAATATTCAGAAATTGTGTTCATCCCACAAACTCATACATCCCATTTAAAATAGTAAGTAGTTATGGTGTAGTTATTATAACATTTTTTTAAAATTCTGCACATACATACTGTTACTTGTAAATACATTTAGTTATTATATAATTTATGTATGTGTCTGTATCTCTTAAAACAAGTTAGTTTAACCTCCTGTTTGCTAGTACAACTGATTTACTGTGTCACGAAATGATGTAGATCTAAAAAAGTGTGTCACCAACATGAAAGTTTGGAAAGCTCTGCTCTAAGGATTCTAAATATCTGAAAAATCAGTTTCAGAGGAAACATATTGGCTTCCTATTTCCCTTTGCTGACAGTGTAAATTTATCATCAGGAAGGGATTTTAGTTTACTTATAAAACTGGGCAGGAATGATGATACCAGTAAATATACTATATACACTCGCTTTTGTTTGTAAGATTGAATACAATGTATAAAGTATAACATTTAACCTTTTAATACCGGCGCAACATATAAACCCTTTACTATTTAAATAAGATATTTAGGTAATTTGACATATAATCTTCTATAATTATAAATGTTAACAATAAATTGAAAAAAAAAGTCCAGCATATGATTTTGGTGCCACAATAATCAATTGTTTTAATCCAGTCCTTCCCTTGCTCTTATAAAATAAAACAGAATGCATATGAAAAGAACACAATTTTTTCTTAATTATTTTTTTAGCAAGGTAAAAGGGTATTCGTTGTTGAAACTTGGCTTCTTTCAATAAGATAGACTCAGCACTGGAAAATGTTTAACATGGAACACTAATCATGAAAAGTTTCATTTTGTCTTCCACGTCCCTTTAAGATAAAATACTTTTAACTTTTGAAGCTAACAGGAACTGCAGTGGGGCCTTAAGTTCTCATTGGCTGATCAACAACAAAAAAGTCTGTGCAAGATCTGCTGGACTGTGTCTTGCTTCACCGAGCAGAAAAACAACAACAAAAAAGGGTTTGCTTATTTCTTCTTATTAGAGGAATATCCCTGTTTACTATAATCAAACCCCCAATACATTTGACAATGCCCTTTTTTAAAAGGCAATACATTTTTAAAAGATTACTTTCATGTACCCTTTAAATAAGGTTTGTATGAATCAGTGAGGAATTGTGGAATATTTTGCCAAGTCTAACTAGGGTGGTCAGCTATCCACCACAAAAATACTGGACAATCCTAGGTGATTGGACACGATAGTAGGCGGGGTCACACAAAAAGAAGCCCCTGGGAGTGCGGAGTCACGTGAAGGGGGCCTTGACCTGTGGAGGACGAGGCCCCTTGCTGATTGGTTGTTGGCAGGAAAGGGGCGGGGCCGGCGCAAGCTGGCACATATTTAAGAAATTGAGCAGGAAGAGGCAGGGTAACGACCTGACAGGAAATTGTAGTGATAGCAGCTCTGTCAGTTGTTGTTGCATGCTTCTTCCCGCTCTGTGTCCAGGATGGCCCAGTTGGATGTTCTGCTTGGGCAGTTGAAAGAGGCAGCTGAAAGAAAAGGTCCTACCTGGCTGGAGGAGAGTCTTCGTTCCTTGCTGGAGCCAGATGTTGGTGGAGGCGAGGTGAAGTCGGCGATGAAGTCCAGGCTGGTCAGACGTTCCAGGCCGCGGTGAGGTTGGATCCGGATGTCGCGAGGAGTTCCCAGTGGTCGCAGGAGAGTGAGTCCAAGTCCGGGTGCCAGGTCGGTGGTGAAGAGGAAGGAGGGTCCCAGCTCCGTGAGTCGTCAGGCCCAAGCGGTGAAGAGGCAGCCCTGCGTTGCCGACGGTGGTGACGACATCGAACCGGACCAGGAGCCCCCGCCCCAGACAGGCCAGTGATAAGCTGGCTCAGGGTAAGGCAGCCGTTCACGGCCTTGGGGGGCCTGATGGGGGAAAACAGATTAATAAAGATGACGGTTTGCAATGGGGCATGAAGGACCAATGGGCAATAATGTTGGGGGGAAAAAGGGGCAGAAATGTGTGCCAAAAGTTAATGCACAGAGTTGGGGATGACAATGAAGCCGGGGATAACGGATCTGGGGGGAGGGTTCAGCATGTAGAGGCACAGGTGAATATTGGGGAAACACACGGCCCAGGTGGTGAGGCCTAGTGGGGGTTTGGGGGGCCCTCAGTTTTTATATGTTGTGGGGGAAAGGTTGATGGGGGAGGAAGGAATTGGGGATCAAGCTGAAGGGGGGGACGGGTGCTGGCTTGGAGGATCTCACCTTATATTTGGATTCGTCTGAGGAGGATATTATACCTCCTACTCCCCAGAGGGGTGATCCTCTATGCCAGTCCAGGATCTCAGTCAGGTCATTGGGGGATTCAGTTGTGGGGGGGGGGGAGCAGAGTAGTGGGAATGTTGCTATTGGGGACCCTGTTATTGTATCTAGTAATGCTTATATTTCAGAAGGGAGTGTGTTTGGCCCACGGCCAGAGGTTTCTAATGGTTTGCTTGTGGTGGGAGAGGACAGCCTGAGTGGGAATGCTTATGGTCGGCAAGAATCATGGACTGACAACATCATGCTGGACCTGGATGATGGCGTTCCTCTGTCAGGGCGTGCTGAGTTATTGGAAGAGAGGGCAGCAGTGAGTAAGGCCAGGGGCTTTGGCACTGGTCTAGGGGGGGAGGTGGGAAGGGGTCACTGTACTGTATTTAAAAGGTCTGATGGGTCTGTGCAACGGCCGAATAGGCCGGGGGGTGTAGGAGTGCCCAGTAGAGGTAGGCAGCGTAGGAGGTAAGGGGATGCAGGTTTAGTAGGGGTTGGGGCTACAGCTCCTAAGAGGGGGCGGGGGGAGTTGCTGATAGTGTTTTGGTCCTTTCTACGGCGCAGTGGGGTATGGCGTTGTGGGGGCCGTTGGGGGGTTTGTCACATGTCTCTGTTTTGCAGGCTGCTGGAGTACAACAGGAGATGGCTGCTACGGAACCTAGAGATATCGGGTTCCAGAGTCAGAAGACTGTCACGGCTGCGTCTCATAAGGATCAGTCCCAGGCTTCAGAGGAACCTAGAGCAGGTATGGGGGGACTGGCACAGTGGGTCTGAGTGTTGGGGTGGAAAAGTTGGGGTTGTGGGTGCGGATTCTATGGCAGTTACAGTGGTAGCGGGTTTAAGGGATTTGTTGGCTAGGCTAGAGGGGTCCAGTTTACAGGGAGCAGGGGGGGGGGGTCGCCAGTTCTTGGGTCCCTCCTGGGGCCTCGGTATTAAGCACGACCGCTGGTGGGCCTGTAGGGGCTGGGCAAGGGACTGGGCTGGCAACTCTGGCTCAGGCAGCTGAGGTACCTCAATCAAAGGCTGCTAACATTGAGGGTAAGGGGACGGGGGGAGCGGAGCTTAAGATTACCGATACAGCCTTGTCTCGGTCCTGTCTGTGTTCGATTGGCCCATTGGGCATGCACCTGACGGCGGAGTTGAGGGAAAAGATCTGGAAACGGGAATTCATTGAATTGTTTTCCCTTTTACCGCTTGACCAGTCCTTTGAAATCCCAGAGGATTCTAAAAAGGAGGCGTCCAAGAAGGAGGAGGAAGAGAGAAAAAAGCGGTATCGGAAGTTGCCAAAAACGTTTACCAATTGGTTCCAGGCGTTTGTTATTTATGCCAGTGTGTTGGCGGGCAAGTTTCCGGAACAGGGAGCGGCGTTATTTTGCTATTTGGATGAGGGTAGCGGCTGCTCAGCGGACTTATGGGGGCATGGCCTGGTGGTCCTACGATGAGCAGTTCCGTCAACGCTTGTCAGTTAAGCCTGAGATGAAGTGGGATGATCGGGATATGGGCTTATGGCTCAAGATTATGACACCGCTCCGATCATCTCAGCCTTTTCATGGGGGAGCCGGCGGGTCTCCTCAGGGTGGGTCGTCGGCAGCGGTCAGAAAGGGGTTCTGCTTCTCATTTAATGAGAAGTGGTGTAAATGGGGTTCAACTTGTAAATTTAGACACGAGTGTTCGGGGTGTGGGGGGAGCACACCCGTACTCCAAGTGTTTCCGGAAGAACAGAGCAGGTGGAGTTGCGGAGTTGTCTGACAAAGGGAACAACGCCGGTGAGGGTAAGCGGGATGGAGCAATGGCTCGCCTGTTACGCTAAACAGAAGGGGCGCGGGAGAAAAAGGCGTTGTTGTTGTGGCACAGGTTTGAGTATGGTTTTAAAATCCCGTCCACAGGTGGGGTGGTTCATTTTCGGGGTAACCTTAAGTCAGCTAGGGAGTGGCCTGAAGTTGTGCACGAGAAATTGGAAAAAGAGGTTTTGTTGGGGCGTATGGCCGGTCCTTTTGGGACCCCACCAATTCTTCATTTGCGCATTTCTCCTCTGGGAGTGGTGCCTAAGAAGGACCCAGAGAAGTTCAGGTTGATGCATCACCTGTCCTTCCCAAAGGGGGGGTCATGAATGATGGCATTCTGGAGGATTTGGCGTCGGTGTCGTACACATCCTTTGATCGGGCTGTCAAATTGGTGAAGGAGGCGGGTCATTTGGCTTTGATGGCAAAGGTTGACGTTGAAGCAGCTTTCCGGCTGTTGCCGGTTCATCCTTCTTCTCACTATCTGCTGGGTTGTTGCTTTGATGGGGCCTATTATGTGGACTTTTGCCTCCCAATGGGGTGTTCCATCTCTTGCTCCTTGTTTGAGTGTTTTAGCTCCTTTCTGGAGTGGGTGGTGAAGGTCCGTTCGGGGTTGTCATCGGTGGTACATTACCTCGATGACTTTCTTTTTGTGGGCCCCGGCCGGATTGGATGTTTGTGTGACATTGAGGGACTGTTTTTCTTTGGTGGCTTTAGAGTTTGGAGTTCCCATTGCTATAGAGAAGTCTGAGGGCCCGGTGACGGCCCTCAATTTTTGGGGAATTACGATTGACTCGGTCAGGATGGAGTGTAGGTTGCCGATTGAGAAGATTGAGGATTTAGTGGGCATGATTCGGCGGTTTCTTGGCATGTCCAAAGTGACTTTACGGGACATGCAATCTCTCCTGGGGAAGTAGAATTTTGCCTGTAGAATCATTCCCATTGGCAGAGTGTTCTCCAGGAGAATGTCTTTGGCTACGGCTGGTGTCCGTAAGCCCCATCACTTTGTCAGGGTGACGAGAGGGCACAAGGATGATTTGTTGGTGTGGTTGCGATTTTTGAAGGACTTTAACGGGGCATCCTTGTTCATGGAGGCCTGTGTGTCCAACATTGATCTAGACCTGGTGACTGATGCGGCCGGGGAGGAGGGTTCGGGGCATATTTCCAAGGTTACTGGTGTGCGGCTGTTTGGCCGCAGGCCTGGGTTGGGCTGGATTTAATTCGTAACCTGGTGTTCCTGGAGCTGTTCCCCATCTTAGTAGCGTTGTTTGTATGGGAAGGGGAGTTGGGGAACAAATCCATAATGTTTCACACGGATAATATGGGTGTGGTTTCTGCTGTTAATACTTTGTCGTCATTCATCCCCTCCGGTTTTGCGTTTGCTGAGGGTGCTAGTTTTACAATGTCTGTGCATGAATGTTTTGGTTAGGGCCAAGCACATTCCGGGGAAGTGTAACCTGATTGCAGATGCTTTATCTCGATTGCAGTGGACTCGTTTTCGGGAGCTGGCACCTCAGGCGGATGCAGTGGGGAGACGGTATCCGGATCAGCTGTGGAAGCTTGGGGAGGAGGACTTGCTGAATTGGTGAAGAGTTCGTTGGCCCCAGGTACTTGGTCCGCTTATGTAACAGTTTGGATGGAATGGGAAAATTGGTTGAAACAGGCTGGAGTTAGGGAGGGAGTTGATGATGTTACCGGCTGCCTGTTGGAATGGTTATGCCATTGGGGTGTTTTGGGTTTGTCAGCAGCTAGTATGGACAAGAGATTGGCTGCTTTAGCTTTTAGGTTTAGGTTGCTAGGTATGGGAGATGTAACTAAGGTTTTCTGGGTTCGTCAGGTTCTCAAGGGCCTGAAAAAGAAGAGTAAGAGTATGGATAATAGGAGGCCCATTACATTTGCATTACTGGAAACAATTTGGGGAGTGCTGCCTAATATTTGTTTATCAACATTTTGAAATAATTTTATTTCGCACGGCCTTCGTCTTAGCTTTTTCGGGGCCTTCCGCATATCTGAGTTAGTGAGCCCAAGTAGGAAGGTTCCTGGGGGATTGCAGAATGAGGATGTGCTGTGGGGGGAGCAAAGGGTTGAGATGTTATTAAGGGGCAGCAAAACTGACATTTATGGGAGAGGGAAGAATATAGTGTTATTCCCTAGTGGTAAAGTAATCTGTCCCTGTCGGATTTTGTCACATTATGGGATCATACGGCCTAAGCAGAGGGGCCCATTGTTAATTCATTCGGATGCGTCTTTTTTGTCACAATATCAGTTTTGGGCTGTATTAAAAGGGACAGTTGGGATGTTAGGGCTTGCTCCTTCAGAGTTTGGGTCTCATTCCTTCCGTATAGGGGCTGCAATGGAAGCTTCTATGTTGGGATGTGGTAAAGCGTATTGGGAGATGGGGATCCACTCGTTACAGGTCTTATGTGAGGCCTGAGTTGAGCGTTTAAAAGGGATGGGGGGAGTGTTCGTCAATTGACATTCTGAGGTTTTTCTTTTATTTGCAGGTGTGAGGAGCGTGTGCATGATGGGGCACTCCTTTATTTACTGGGCCAGGGCTGAGGCCAGAAAAAGAATGGGCGGCCTACAGCTGGGTTGTCCGGTTGCGCAATGGGAGGTAAAATGGTTAGGGGTTCGGGGTATGCGATGGGAGTTTGTTGCCATTGTTTGTGGACTACAGTAAGCGTTTTCCTCCTCCTGAGGTGCTGATTGTACATTTGGGGGGAAATGATCTGGGTTTTCTGTCTCAGAAGGAGTTGGTTAGGAGAATCAAGAGGGATTTGGGTAGAATTAGGGATCTCCATCCACTTTGAGAATTATTTGGTCCCAGATTACACCACGGTTGGTTTGGAGGGTGGCCTGGGACTATGGTAGGCTGGAGCGAAGTCGCAGAAAGATTAATAAGTTAATTAGTTCTTTTGTTAGAAGACTTGGGGGTGGGGTGGCTTTCCATCCAGATTTGGAGGTAGAGGGGTCTGGGGAATTTTATTTGAAGGATGGGGTACATTTTAATCAATTTGGCCTGCAGCTGTTTTTATTTGACCTTAAGGAATCTTTGGGGGAAATGTTGGGGTTGGCGGGACTGGGCTGTCTCGTCAGACCAGTCGGTGGTGGGGGTGCTAGTTCTCAGACAGAAAATGAAAGGAATATGGCCAAGTGAATTGGGGTTGTGAACAATGTTGCCTCTCCATGGGGTGAGTGTGCAACTGGGTTATTATAGGGGCAAGGGGTTCCCTATTAAAGTGGAGGTGTGGTTGATTACGGACTCAGCGAGTACGTAGTGGAGTCCAGTTTTGAATGACCGCCATGTTGCTAATTAGTTAGGGAACTAGCACCGCTGTGGGGATGTTTCAGTATGGTATTAAAGGGGTTTAAAGTCTATGTTATTTAAGAACATTGTGTATGTTCGGTTTAAAGGTTGTATTTATTAATAATTAAAGGTTATGGTTATTTAATAAAAGGGCTGCGGACAATTTTTGTACCAAAGGTTACGTGTCATGTGTCTTATTTCAAATAGATTAAGTGGGGATGGTATGTTGGTTATTTAAGGGGGCGAAAATTGACGACTTTAAAGGTCAAGAAGACCCTGGGAGTGCAGAGTCACGTGAAGGGGCCTTGACCTGTGGAGGACGAGGCCCTTGCTGATTGATTGTTGGCAGGAAAGGGGGGGCCGGCGCGAGCTGGCACATATTTAAGAAATTGAGCGGGAAAGAGGCAGGTAACAACCTGACAGGAAATTGTAGTGATAGCAGCGACCTCCCCACCCACCCTTTTGTTGATTTTCTTTCCACTAGGTTTGTCGCAGCAAGGCAGGGGGGTCCTAGTTCTCAGACAGAAAATGAAAGGAATATGGCCAAATGAATTGGGGTTGTGAACAATGTTGCCTCTCCATGGGTTGAGTGTGCAACTGGGTTATTATAGGGGCAAGGGGTTCCCTATTAAAGTGGAGGTGTGGTTGGTTATGGACTCAGCGAGTACGTAGTTGAGTCCAGTTTTGAATGACGGCCATGTTGCTAATTAGTTAGGGAACTAGCACCTCTGTGGGGATGTTTCAGTATGGTATTAAAGGGGTTTAAGGTCTATGTTATTTAAGAACATTGTGTATGTTCGGTTTAAAGGTTGTATTTATTAATAATTAAAGGTTATGGTTATTTAATAAAAGGGGTGCGGCCAATTTTTGTACCAAAGGTTACGTGTCATGTGTCTTATTTCAAATAGATTAAGTGGGGATGGTATGTTGGTTATTTAAGGGGCCGGAAATTGACGACTTTAAAGGTCAAGCCACTACTCTTTATCCAACCATGTAAACGTTTAACAATTGAGCAATCTTTTTATCCCTTAGCTGCAGTAACTACAAATCAACCATTTTATCTCTTCAGCTGCGGCACCACATAAACAGTAGTGATTTGACTCCCTTGGCTGTCACTTATTTTTTCTGCTCCATATTTTTAATCCATTGAGGCATATGAGGAATGGACTTTTAAGTGTCCAGTATTTTTGTGAAGATTTTACTGGACAGCCAGTTGAATACTGCACATCGGGCAACCTTAGTTTTTATGTAACATTATACTAAGAAATAATGTTAAGATCCCAAAATACTTTCCTCCCTCTTCCCATCTTCAACACACAGAGTTCCTTAGCCAAATGAACAAAGACAGACGTGACAGGACCAGATTAAAACTCCTCCTTCCCTGTGAGTATGTATACGTCTCTGACTAATTGTATAGGGAGGTTTATAGCACTCAATAAGTAAAATAAATGAAGTAAATATATAACTAGTGAGCATCACTCACAACGACATTTTTTTGATTCATTTTTAATACGTTTTCTGCCCTAAAAGTGGAATAAACCACGTCACTCATCTAAAAATTATTTATAAAAAAAAAAAAATGTAGACCCAAAGCTACTGTGAAAAATGCTAAATACTTTCATATATATTTTTAAATCTGTTACGTCCCATTTTCAATCTCTTCTTCTCACTTGCAGTAAGTTTAGAGCAACAGCCTTAGGATTCTATATGGAATAAAAGTTAAAACAGGAAATAGATAATTACTTGTCCCATCTTGCTACTGCCAACTGCCTGCTCTTCTTCCCTGTGTCTAATCAGAGGAAAGTGCCCAGCCTGCAGCTAAACGAGAGCCCAATTAATTAAAACTGATTGTAAGCATAGATTGTAACAAGCACAGATCGCAATCTAAGTAAGCTGCGCCTGGCTTCACCCCTCTAACTGCAGGGCATTCTATCAGCCTGCGGGGGTGAAAGAAACATTTTAATCAGAGAATAAAAAAATAAAAATCAGCTTTTTTTTTTTTTTTTTTTTTTAGAAAAGATCACACTTGCTGAACTTACAAATTTGCTGTAGAAATTAATGTTACTGAACAAAGACGTGCCTGTGGCATGCTGAGATATTACCTGTACTCACTTTGCTAGTGAGTTACAGCAACGAAAACAGGAAAGTCCAGAACACAGCCACGTCTAAGTGCTGTGCACAGAAACTGGACTTTTATATACTAAGCTCAAGCTAATGCCGTACGATATACAGTTCAGGGACATCACAAACCTGTCATCTGCCTTTATCTTCTGCAGATGCAGCTCACACTAGTTCTGAAGAGAATGACAGCTTTTTACTATTTTAGAAAAGGCAAAACTCATGGGAATTACTGAAAAAAAATCTCATTAAACTCAAATCTTTCTGATCCTTCCAATGTCAAAAAAATGGCATCACAAATCAATGGTACCATTCACACAACTACAAAGGAAAAAGTAAGAGAATCTTAGTCATATAATTTCAAATGTCATTTAATACAGTTGCTTGATGTGAGCTTATTTTAAGGTAACATTTTAAAACTGATGTAACCTGTCTTTTAAAGTCTTGGGCTCACTATGGCAACCATTCAAACCGTGTCGGTTACATCAGTATGGAAACTTATTTTATTATTGGTGAAAACTTCATTATATTTCAAAGAAGGAGTGTCCAACTCTTTGAAGTTGGGGCCACAAAAAAAAAAAAACGAAGAAAAGAAAAGGAGGTTTAAAGGGACATGAAACCTTAATAATCTTAAATCTTAAATAATTCAGATAGCGAATAAAAAAAAAAATCGATTGATTTATATTATTAAATTTACTTTGTTATCTTGCTACCCATTGTTGAAAAAACAGGTAGGTAGACTCAGGAGCAAGCAAATGTCTGGATTACTATACATTTAGCAAGAATGTTTTTAGCAATGTTATACATTTGCAAAAGAACTTGATGGCAGCACAAACTGATGCTATACTGCGCTCCAGACATTTAGATGCTATCTACCTAGGTATGCTATTCAATAAAGAATACTATAAGAACAAAGCAACTTTCATAATAGAAGTAAATTGGAAGCACATTGTATGCTATATCCGATTCTTGAATAATGTTGGGTTGCAGGTCTCTCTCCAACACCAAGGACTAGATTACGGGTGGAGCACTATTTATCGCTCCCGCGCTAACTCCACTAGAAGTAAGTTTTTTGCACACATCAACTAGCTCACATTGAAAGTAAAAAGTATTCGCACAAGCACTAACCCGACGCACAAAAAGAAAAACGTAGAATATAGTGGCCGCGTTAACGTATTTCACCATAGTCTTCAATGAAGAGCGAAAAGTGGGGGGAAAAACACCCAACAAGTCACACCAACCCCAAAGTTTTCTAAAGTGCGCTAACCACACATGAAATATTAATATTTCACAATTCAATGTTCTTCACATAGCAGAATGTTATATTTTAAATAATTTATATATAGTTATACATACAGATATTTTTTAGTTATACCTATTTAAAAATACTTAGAACATATTACCCTAAGTGAAGCACCTTGGAATGTGAAATATTCAGTAAATACACAGTTAATCACTAAATATGAATATTGCATAAATATGATTTAACATGTTTTCAGCTACTTGACTGCAAAGGGCTCCAATGCACATATATATTTATATATATGTGTATAATATATATGTATACATATGTATGTTTCTGTTTATTATATGTGTATTTATGTTTGTAAATACATATATACACATATAAATATATACATATATACATATACAATTTGGAAACTATGAGCATCACAACTAAACTATAATCGCAAACCCACAGCGGGTAACACCATTCGTAACTTTAAATCTTGTCATTCTCCCAAACTTTTAAAGTCAAACCCCAAGGGTCAACTAATACGCGTTAGGAATTGTACACTCCCTGAAACATATGAGCAAGAGGCTCTGGCCACCATGAAAAGACTTGAAGACAGAGGATACGATAGTGACCTTCTTGTAAAAACAAAACATGAAGGTTGATTCCCTCCCCCGGGATAAGCTATTAGGAAATGGTTTTACAGCCAAAAAGTTCAGCACAGTAAAGAAATCTACACCTTTATTCATCATAGCATATAGCAAGGAATATCACCAAATATGTGGTCTAATTAAACAACATTTACCGATCTTACATAGTGACCCCATTCTCTCAGATATGATTGATAAGGAAGTCAAATTTGCACCCAAAAAGGCCAAAACGTTCAGAAACAGTCTTTCCCCCATATGCTTCCCACACGTAGACACAGTACATGGCTAAAACAAAAACATGGTTGTTTTAAGTGCAGAAGGACACACTGTAAAACATGTGACCATGTTCTCCAGGGCAGAACTTTTGAGTCAAGGGCAGCTGACATTAACAAATCATTTGACATACGGTACTTCATAAATTGCAATACAACTCATGTAATATACCTGCTCACATGCATCATTCAATACACAGGGGAAACAAAGAGGGCACTCAGGGACAGATTCCTGCAACACCTGAGATCCATTGAGGATCCTGAATCCAACACCCCCATAGCCAGACATTTCAGAAAACATCACAATTCAGACAGTACAGTATTAAAAGTTCCAGGGATTGATTTTGTCCCATTTGGTAGACGAGGGTGGCAATAGGGAGGACAAACTGAACGAAAGGGAGGTATTTTTAACTCTGGGTACCAGGGTACCCAATGGTCTAAATTCCTGTATGGATGTGGATCTGTTTATGAAATAAGCCAAATGTATTTACATTCACAGTGCAAATTATATATACTATTTGACTGATAAAAATAGAAGTTTTTCTTATGATATATTTTTTCAATTACTTTATATATTCTCCATTTGAGAGCACACCTGAATGGTCAAAATAATTAATTTGTGGTTTGCTCCTTTAAGGCAGTCTGATAAACTTGACTTTGGGTTAATTATATACTCAAATTTGATTGGTCTATTTTTCTTTATAAGGCTAACACCCTGATCCCTCTGATTATCAGTGTTCAAGTGCTTACCCATCATGAAACATGTCTGATGTTGAGGGGCTTGGCTACCCCTTTATTGTCTTTTTTTAAGCACAAGTATATCCTGCTTAGGCTTTTAACCAGTGGAGTCAATAAACCTTTTTACTTTTATATCTGAATGTGTTATCTCTACAGAAGTGCCAGGACTACCAGTTTCCTATTTGCATTCAGGCCTTGCAGGGGCATTTTCCTAGAGCACCTGGAAGCTCACTACTCTTTACTACCCTAGGGCTTGAAGAAACACCACGGTAAGATATTTTGTGCTTTAGCATCCCATTACCTCTTATGTGTGTGTAGGAGGAGGAGGAGGCAAAAGAAATAGTGTAGATGGGGGAATTACTGTACATCGGCTTTACACACAGCCACTTGGGTAATGTCCGTTTTACCCGGGTAATCCTAGGAGTTTACCTGTAACATATACATACATATACATCATTAGACGTGCATTTTTACCTATCTTTATGTTAAAGCCCTGAGACCTCATATCTTTGAGCTCCTTATTTTATTGCAATTTTTAAAAAATAATTGTTATAAGATAGTGTTATTATGAGTTTAACTGTACTTATAAATGCATTTTTGATGTGTTTTGTGCAACTTTTTAGTCAAGCATAAAAGTTAGCAAGAGTCACGCTATCGCAACATGCGTTAAATTCCATTGCGCTCGAGCGAACGTGTTTATTTTTAACCCCAGTTAGCGCACCACTCATAGTGATAAGTAAAGTATACAATCAATGAGTGATGTTTCCTACCACTGTGGGATACTGAAAACATTTTTTTAAAGGGACATCAAAATGCAGCAGGGAAATGCACTAAAAAATGTTACCATTTCACTACTGTGTTTGTGTATCACCCATACAGATGGTCAAACACATAGTTAAAAACCCACTGGAGCATCAATAAACTGCTACTTAACAGCTGGACATGGTCTGTGAGCCAATCATTAGTGACATAAGTGTAGCAGCCAATCACTGACATGTCTTGCTCAGAAGCATAAGTACATTGTTGCTGCAGTGTAGACATTGCAGGAGTTACAAAGTTAGAGGCACACAGTGGTGAAATAGTAAAGTACTCTAGCAAATTAGCGCTTTAGAGTAGTTGCTATTACATTTTTATGTCTTTTTAAAATCAGCTAAAATAAATAATTAAATGTTTACAATTGGAGGAATGATACTT
Organism: Bombina bombina; assembly: GCF_027579735.1. Lineage (NCBI taxonomy): Eukaryota > Metazoa > Chordata > Amphibia > Anura > Bombinatoridae > Bombina > Bombina bombina. The sequence continues at coordinate 957,577,262 of NC_069504.1, forward strand.
GTTTAAATTTAACCCCTTCACTACCAGGACTTTGAGAGAAGAACTTGCCCAAAATACATGAGAATTGTTAGCATTTTTGCTATCACTCCATGTTAACAGAAACAGAAATATATATATATATATATATATGTATATATATATATATATATATATATATTTTTTTTTTTTTTTAAGTAGACAACCCAAGGTATTGATCTAGGCCCATTTTTGTATATTTCATGCCACCATTTCACCACCAAATGTAAAAAAAAAGTTAACTTTTTCACAAACTTTGGGTTTCTCACTGAAATGATTTACATACCGCTTGTGCAATCATAACACAAATGATTGTAAAAGCTTATCTGGGATTTCTTTAGTGTATTGGTCCCACCACCTCCTCCCCTCCAGTGATAATTGGTTAGGGACCCCCACCCCACATTTTTCTGTAGTGCAGCACCCCATCCCTCCCTCTCCCTTTTATTTAATTTCTTCTGCAGTGTAGAGCCATTCCACTCCCTCCCCCTTCGCTGCTGGACTGCCCACATTCCTTTCCTCCGGCACCAGCAGACGATCACACACACAGTGTCACCATCTGTAACGATATAGCATCTGCCTTCATATGGAACTAGAGCACAATACCTTTATATGGAACTGAAGCATCAATCGTGCCCCTGTTCCATATGAAGACAGATGCCTGGAGCTCAGGAACTTCAGCTCTAGACAGCTAAAGCTTCCTGCAGCTCCGAAATATATGTACGATGTGCAGTAAAATAAGCAAAGTACCGCATGACTTATTTACGTCAAATTGGCTTACGGGGTTAAAGGGACTTAAAAAAAAAAAAAAGTTATTTCATGATTCAGATACATACAACTTTCCAATGTACTTCTTTTATCAACTTTTCATTATTTCTTGTTATCCTTTGTTGAAAAGCAGGAAGGTAAGTTCAGGAGCGTGCACGTGTCTGCAGCACTATATGGCAATGTTATACATTAGCAAGATCACTAGATGGCAGCACTATTTGCTGTCATCTAATGCCCCAGACACCTACCTATCTATGTATCTCTTCAATAAATTGGAAACTTTTTTTAAATTGTATTCACAATTTGAATCATGAAAAATGTTGGGGTTCATGTCCCTTTAATGACGCCTCTAAGCAGGCACACAATAGTGCAGTAGTTAAAGTCATCACAGCTAGAGGGTGGGGGAGAGAGTACAGGAGAATGAAAAGCTTTACCATTTAATAAGTAATACATAAATACAGCTAAATACCAATTCCTATATGATTGTGTCACTGAATTAAAATCACTTCTCATAAAGAAACTATTCAAATGTTTTTGTTAAATCACAGAAACTAGATTTGGGTCACATTATTAGAGATTCTTCTTTAGTTTTTATCCCACATACTAACAGCCTGACAAAGCCATCGGCATTGTGCTAGTGTTGGCTCCGACAGTACTATGATTGCAAATGAACTGAAACACGTTTATGTCATAAACCGGCGTGCCAGTATTTTTATTCGTCTGTAGGTTACACAGTTTAATTAAGTTTATTTTTAATCCTATCTAAACCAAACAACAGAAAATACATTATTTCTTATGCTACTAAATGCAACACTATACAATGTTAATCTTTTATAAGGTTTGACAGTTTATAACTTTTCTTTTAGCTACGGTAAAACACTAAACAACATCAGAGGGACATGGAGATAAACGTTCATGGTTCACACAGAGAATGCAATTTAAAGAGGCGTTTCACATTAATTCTCAAATTTACTTTGTACTCTTGGTATCTTTTGTTGAAAAGTAGGTAGGCTCAGAAGCAACAATGCACTCCTATAAGCTAGCAGGTGATTGGTAGCTATAAAAATATGTGACTTCTCATTGGCTCACAAGATATGTCCAGCTATCTTCCCAGTAGTGCATTGCTGTTTAGGACCTGATTTTGCCTATGTATTAAACCACTTTGTAGGGGATAAAGAGATCATTATATGCAAGCAGTAGTGTGATAATAAATTGCTGTACATATGTATCTTCCTTTAATTACACACATTCCTGACCTTTGAAGTTAATGTGTGTGTGTTATCTTAAAGGATTACTTTCTGTTATAATTTTTTAAGCTAAACAACTAACATATTAAAGTTAATAAACATTAATTAAAACCTACTGACCTATATTTTCTCAAAAACGAAGTTTCATAACGCTCTAAAAGTTATATCTTTTATTCGCCGATGATGTCACGTTATCCTGCCCACTATTTTCAGCACTGCATGTTCAAAATACTTAAACCAATAACTTTGTGTTTAAAGCGCCATTTTGAAACCTAGGTATTGTAAACGGATTGGTACTGTGCAAAGGATACCCACGGAGTGGGTTTGGAAAACAATTAAATTTGCAGACAAGATTTCTTATATACGGTAGAGATATGTTAATGAAATGCTATTGATAAAAAGCGTATTTAGGGTAGTTAGTTAGTAACAGGCATAGAAAATATTTACTTACAGTGGCCCTTTAATTGATTTAAGAAGTACAAGTTCCAGTTTTACAGCATTAAAAAGAAAAACCTGCCTGTAAGGTATCCAAAAATAATAAATATGATTTTTTTTTAGCTGAAAGAAGCAATATTTATATGTTTATTCCTCAAAAACAGAAAATGAAGCACATGTACATAATAGAATGTATACTTTCATGATTTATATACGCAATGCAATTTTAAACAACTTTCCAATTCACGTTTATCATCAACATTTATTTGTTCTCTTGGTATTTTTTGTTGAAAACTGAACCTAGGTAGACTCAAATTCTAATTTCTAAGCCCTTAAAGGCAACCTCTTATCTCAGTGCATTTTGACAGTTTTTTTACAGCTAGTTATTTGCTAGTTCATGTGTGCCATAGATAACACTGTGCTCACTCCTGTGGAGTTACATAGGAGTCAGCACTGATTCACTCCCGTGGAGTTACATAGGAAAAAATTGGGTTTCCTGTCCCTTTAAAGGGACAGTGTACTGGGATTTGTTACTTTCCTTTAAAGGGAAAGTCTAGGCCAAAATAAACTTTCATGATTCAGATAGGGCATGTCATTTTAAACAATTTTCCAATTTACTTTTATCACCAATTTTGCTTTGTTCTCTTGGTATTCTTAGTTGAAAGCTTAACCTAGGAGGTTCATATGCTAATTTCTTAGACCTTGAAGGCCACCTCTTTTCAGAATGCATTTCAACAGTTTTTCACCACTAGAGGGTGTTAGTTCACATATTTCATATAGATAACACTGTGCTCGTGCACGTGAAGTTATCTGGGAGCAGGCACTGATTGGCTAAACTGCAAGTCTGTCAAAAGAACTGAAATAAAGGGGCAGTTTGCAGAGGCTTAGATACAAGATAATCACAGAGGTTAAAAGTATATTATTATAACTGTGTTGGTTATGCAAAACTGGGGAATGGGTAATAAAGGGATTATCTATCTTTTAAAACAATAAAGATTCTGGTGTAGACTGTCCCTTTAATATTTTCACAATGATCTGTTTTACCTGCTAGAGTGAATTAAATGGTTTAAAAATAACTCCTTTGCCTTTTTTATGTTGTTTGAAAAAGCTTGTTTTCCCTATATCTCCACCTATACTGAAAATGTAAATACTTAAATATTGGTGTTAAAAAAAGCTATGTAAACAATAAGAAATCATACACTCAGGGAAGCAGAGATATATTACAATGCTTATTTTCCATTGTTCTCTCTAAGTATTGGTCCAACTGTGTATACAGTGAGAGATAAGATAAGTAGGATTTTGTGTAAATATATGGGGGTAATCTTATGATGTCTGCTATCCCTGCAAGTTCAGTCCATTTTATAAGGTTGTGGTTTCAATGAGTATTGACTGCTATTTCATATACAAAATAAGCTTAAAGGAGCAGTTCCCCAGTTTAAACTCCACAGCTGGCATATAAAGTCATTATAAACACATTAAGGGAAAAACAAGCATACAGTATACTACTGTCCCTTTAACAAGGCCACTAGAACTCATTGTGCATGTGCAGGAAGTGCAAGCACAGCACTTATTCCCATATAGCAAGCTTGATTGCTAACAGGAGCTGCACTAACAAAAACAAACAACTTTTATGATTCAGACAGAACATGTGATTTTAAACAACTTTCCAATTCATTTCTATTATATAAATATTGGGTTCCATGTCCCTTTAATATTCTTCACAGGAATTTGACACATTGGTTTGAATACAAATAAACAAACAAACAAGCAGGTAGCGTGTTTTATAAAAAGAATGTTGTAGGCATTACTGAACCTTTACCTAAATCAATTTGTTTTCCCATAAGGCTATATAAAGAAAGAGAGAAAAACAACAACATTGTTCCAAAGAGGACCTATGTTTAATAAATAAAGGGTTAATTCTACAACCATTACCTCTAACTACTAAAGAATGGTAAATAATAAACATACAATAACACTAACCAGCATTTTCTTATGAACTTTCCTTTAAAGTCCTTTTATTATCTGACAGCCATTAGGCAATCTGAGACTCAAACCCTTGCACATGCTTAGTAGGAGCTGGTGCTCAGGAGTGTGAACATAAACAACTGTGCACACTCCTCTAACAATGAACCTCTGTCCTTGTATTATTGTTTAATTGTATCGGCTCCTTTACAGACAAATGTTACTGTCAGACTCCAACAAACAATTTGCCCAAATGTACGAGGTGTGATGGGGGATGAATGATTCATTTCTTCCTACCCTTTACACACTAGATCGATAACCACCGGTGTTTGCAACAATTTATAATATTTTTACAAACATAGTTGCAAAATATGAATTTGAATTTAAAGGGACATAAAACAATTTTTTTTTTCATGATTCAGATACAACAAACAATTTGAAACAACTTTCTTATTTATATTATTAAAGTTTCTTTGTTTTCCTGTTATCCTTTGTTGAAAAGCAGGAAGTTAAGTTCAAGAGTGTGTCTGCAGCACTATACGACAGTTTTGCAACGATATTCATTAGCAAGAGCACTAGGTGTCAGCACTGTTTCCTGTCATGTAGTGCTCCAGACGTGCACGCTACCTATCTAGATATCTCTTCAACAAAGAATAACATAAGAATGACGCAAATTTGATAATAGAAGTAAATTGGAAATATTTTTAAAATTGTATTCTCCATCTGAATCATGAGAAAGAAAAAACTGGGATTCATGGGCCTTTAAGGAATTACCATTGCAAAAGATGAGCAGATACATAAGGAGCCATAGTTCTGGTGTGGAATATGGGCACCACAGGTCTGATCGGCTTGTATTGGATGAGGTGCCCAGGCTAAACGAGGAGTATAGCGCAGACTTTTATTTTATATCTTGAAAGAATATTAGCTGGTGCCTTTTAGCTCAGTTTTAATGAATTGCACTTGAACTGGTGGCACTGGGCATCCTTGGTGTTTTTCAGATTATCTATCAAGTGGAAGCTACAGAAACGTCACTTTATTTCCCAGCTGCACGGCATCAGTGGATGTTCATTCTATTTGAGGTCATGTGATTCGAGAATATTTTAGGACCGATATATTTGGATTGAGGACCTGAGCGCTGTTGTATTTTTTGTATTTGGTCTGGAGTGGAATACTTGCCTGTCATACAAGTGTTTAAATTTTTAGGACACTAAACAGAAATGGTAGATGATATTCCATTAAAATAAATCTCTGCATATTCTCACATTAGAGGCCTATATCGAAAAAGAGGTTGCTAAGTTGAAATATGGCCTAATGTGACCTAAGGAATATAAACATGAGGCCAACACAGATGGGGTCCCAGGTCTTTGGAGCCTGAAACAGATCTAAATTGGTACAGAAGGAGGGATCCTAAACAGATCACCTCCCAGAACCTACAGTTGATCCCAAAACACTCACTTACCAAAAGGACTGAAGAGTAACTGGTAAGAGACAACAGGAGAAGTGGTCGTGAGAGGCAGCAGCCAAGAGACTGCCAGTGAGGAGCAGAGACTGGAAGCAAGAAAACAGATCCAGTAGGAGCTGGAAGACAAACTTTAAAGGGACACTGAACCCAAATTTTTTTCTTTCGTGATTCAGATAGAGCATGCAACTTTCTAATTTACTCCTCTTATCAATTTTTCTTCGTTCTCTTGCTATCTTTATTTGAAAAAGAAGGCATCTAAGCTTTTTTTTTATTCAGAACTCTGGAGAGCACTTTTTTATTGGTGGATGAATTTATCCACCAATCAGCAAGAACAGCCCAGGTTGTTCACCAAAGATGGGCCGGCATCTAAACTTACATTCTTGCATTTCAAATAAAGATATCAAGAGAATGAAGAAAATTTGATAATAGGAGTAAATTAGAAAGTTGCTTAAAATTTCATGTTCTATCTGAATCGCGAAAGAAAAAATTTGGGTTCAGTGTCCCTTTAATGGTGCAAGACACATATGGAATGAAGAAGGTGGAGGGAATATTGCAGAGGGAAAGGGAGAATAGAGAGCAGACACTGTGATAAACCTAAATATATATATATATAAAAGATAATCAGTGCGCCAACGGTCAAATAACTGTTGTGTAAATAACAAAAATAATAATAACTAAAATAAGTGACTGTCAAAGAACACTTATTATATGGCAGGAACTAGATATGATTGCTCCTATATAGATGAATAAAAGAATAAAACAGTGTGTTATAGATTACTCATTACCGGATAAGTTGTAAATGGCAATGAGGAACAAAAAAGAGTCGTATAATGGACAAAGTGTTGTTAAGGTATACAAGTGAGACAGTCTCAAACACAAAGTCCTAGTATATTCGATGATATTATGGATAGTATCCAACTCGCAGATGGCAAGCAGCTTCTTCAAACGAATCCTGTTGGTGACCCAGGGCGAATAACTAGATAGAAAGTGAGATAAAAGAAGGCGCCAACATAGTGCAGAAATCAATGGGGTAGGACACGCAATTGATGTAAGTCGATATATACTCACAAGATTTCAGACACTTGATAAGTGTCACAAGAGCCTCCTGGACCCTGAGAGTCGTCCAGCTAACTCCCACTCCAATGTGGTAAGGTGAATCCGCTCGTATATACCGGCTGTGATGGCTCCAATAGTGGTCTCAGCTTCAGACAGTATTTCCAACTGACAAACCTGTGGCCAGCTCAGGATTCAAATATGCGGTCAGTGTTCACCCGTTGAGAGCCAATTAGCAAGACAACTCAAAGATGGGTGATGTTGTAGTAAAATAAAGGTTACCAGTTAAGAATAAAAGTTTGTGGCTAAAATCTTAATAAAATAAATAAGACTTTAATAACGTTTCTCGGTCTGTACGTGAACGTTTCCTCAGGTGCAAAAGTGTATAAAGAAGACGCCGTATAGAGATGTATAAGTTCGTGGCTGTTGTGATTTTATTATACAGGAGGCTCTTGTGACACTTATCAAGTGTCTGAAATCTTGTGAGTATATATCGACTTACATCAATTGCGTGTCCTACCCCATTGATTTCTGCACTATGTTGGCGCCTTCTTTTATCTCACTTTCTAACTGTGATAAACCTATCAGCAGAGTGTGAACTAAACTGCTGCAGTTATTTTTCAAATGGTCAAACTCCACGCACCACTTTCCTTATTGGAGGAGCCAATCTGGACTTGAGTGTGGAGATGGCAGGGCGTGTCACTGTTGTTCTGTTAAGTCTATATTGCTTGCACAAAAGGGGAGGTAAAATGCAAGATAGGAAGAGATATGTGGCAAGGTTAGGCTTGTGAAACCTACCATTTTGTTTATCATGACTGGAAAATTCACAGTTATTTTACAATTCATACTAAAATGCCACTAAACTTTCATTATTTAGAAAGAGCATAAAACTTAAATAAAAAAACATTCTAATATAATTCCATTATCAAAATGTGCAGTCTTTTTATATGCACACTTTATGCTGCTCCAACTCCTACTGAGCATGTGCAATATGGCACAATATATGTATATACATTTTGTGATTGGCTAATGGCTGAAATTGTCCAGCAGATATTCTACTGCTCCTATCAAACTGAGTGCTATAACATTTTTATTTATTGTGTATTTGACAATTATTCAATTCTACTGTATTCAGTGGTCCTGTAATCATTTTATATTACAAAATGTCTGCTGTTTAAGGGGAACATCAACCTGGGTTATTCTATGCAGATTTATCACTAAAGCTCCTGCATCTTTACATTCTTCAGTAAATCCCCTGCATAGACAATTACAAAAATACTAATATGTAAATATATTTTTATTTACTTTTTAAAATCAGATGATGTCATTTTATCTGTGATCAGATATGCCAGTGAGACTCTGAAATGATTACGGTATGCGTGTGTTGTGACTAGCACAGGGTTGAAAAGCAATGATAAAAGTAAGCTACAGAAAGAAAATAAAGAGAGAAAAGCACAAATGTAATTTAAGATAAAGATCTACAAGGTGAAAGAAAGGCAGCATTGCACTTTGGCAGTATGTAATCTGTGCTGAGGAGAGAGATGAAAAGGACAGGATGACACAAAAGGATTTATATAGCTTACAGATAAGAACAGATATTCATAACCAAACAGGGTAAAAACCCAGTGTAAAGATTCCATTAAAAGGTATAATGCACCCAACAAAACTTTTGCAAAGAATTAAAAAGAAACCGAATTTACTTCAGCTAAAAGAACCATTAAACTCGGAATTTCAACAACATATAAAATGTTTCATTATTAAAAATGAAACTTTATTGCAATATACATTCAATAATTATTTTGCTTTCTTTTGCTGTAAAATACTTCTGAAAATTGTACTTGTTTCACTTTCTGCCAGATAGGTTTGGGTTAATATTTTTATATTTTATCTGTGAGGTTTTGTTTACACCCTCTTCCCTCACATTCCCTGTGCTCAATAAAGTGGGTTATCAGTTTTGCATCAACAATCATGATAGGAATAGTATTCTTTAGGTATTAATATTGTGAATATTTAAATATATATTTATATTTCGCTAATAGAGATTATAAAGGAATATGTCTGTTTATTTAAATACCTGTTAAATATTTGTTTTATTAATTAACTAAGCTGAATCAGTGCTGCCACCTTAAAGGGACACTGAACCCCAAAAAAATTATTTTGTGATTCAGATAGAGCATGAAATTTTAAGCAACTTTCTAATTTACTCCTATTATCAAATGTTCTTTATTTGGTATCTTTATTTGAAATGCAAGAATGTGAGTTTATAGGCCGGCCCATTTTTGGTGAACAACCTGGATTGTCCTTGCTGATTGGTGGATAAATTCATCCACCAATAAAAAAAAGTGCTGTCCGGAGGACTGAACCAAAAAAAAAAAAAAAAAAAAAAAAACTTAGATGCCTTTTTTTTCAAATTCAGGCTACTCCAATTTGCTTTCATAAACTGCACATCTGTGTGATTGGTTAGCAGAAGTTCATTCTGGGGGACAGGGACATCGGTGAAAAAGAAAAACCTAAAATAATATGCTCATTTTATAAAATAAAGATGCATTGTTCATTGCTATTTTGTTCTCAGATATAAAGGTACATTATCATGCAGCTTACAATTTGTGTTTAATTTCCCTAACCCTTTCACTGATAAGCTTATTTTCACCCCAGTGCTGAGCCAATTTTGAGCTAGTGATGTATGGGATATACATTCCTACCAGGAGGGGCAAAGTTTCCCAAACCTCAAAATGCCTATAAATACACCCCTCACCACACCCACAAATCAGTTTTACAAACTTTGCCTCCTGTGGAGGTGGTGAAGTAAGTTTGTGCTAGATTCTACGTTGATATGCGCTCCGCAGCAGGTTGGAGCCCGGTTTTCCTCTCAGCGTGCAGTGAATGTCAGAGGGATGTGAAGAGAGTATTGCCTATTTGAATTCAATGATCTCCTTCTACGGGGTCTATTTCATAGGTTCTCTGTTATCGGTCGTAGAGATTCATCTCTTACCTCCCTTTTCAGATCGACGATATACTCTTATATATACCATTACCTCTACTGATTCTCGTTTTAGTACTGGTTTGGCTTTCTACTACATGTAGATGAGTGTCCTGGGGTAAGTAAGTCTTATTTTTGTGACACTCTAAGCTATGGTTGGGCACTTTTATATAAAGTTCTAAATATTTGTGTTTAAACATTTATTTGCCTTGATTCAGTATGTTCAATATTCCTTATTTCAGACAGTCAGTTTCATTATTTGGGATAATGCATTTGAATAATCAATTTTTTCCTTACCTTAAAATTTGACTTTTTTCCCTGTGGGCTGTTAGGCTCGCGGGGGCTGAAAATGCTTCATTTTATTGCGTCATTTTGGCGCTGACTTTTTTGGCGCAAAAAAATCTTTGTTATTTCCGGCGTCGTTCTTGTCACCGGAAGTTGCGTCATTTTTTTGACGTTTTTGCGCCAAAAGTGTCGGCGTTAGCAGATGCTAAAAGCATTTAGGCGAAAAATAATGTGGGCGTCTTTTTTGGCGCTAAAAAATATGGGCGTCATTATTGTCTCCACATTATTTAAGTCTCATTGTTTATTTGCTTCTGGTTGCTAGAAGCTTGTTCACTGGCATTTTTTCCCATTCCTGAAACTGTCATTTAAGGAATTTGATCAATTTTGCTTTATATGTTGTTTTTTTCTATTACATATTGCAAGATGTCTCAGATTGACCCTGAATCAGAAGACACTTCTGGAAAATCGCTGCCTGATGTTGGATCTACCAAAGTTAAGTGTATTTGCTGTAAACTTGTGGTATCTGTTCCTCCAGCTGTTGTTTGTAATGAATGTCATGACAAACTTGTTAATGCAGATAATATTTCCTTTAGTAATGTTACATTACCTGTTGTTGTTCCATCAACATCTAATACTCAGAGTGTTCCTGTTAACATAAGAGATTTTGTTTCTAAATCCATTAAGAAGGCTATGTCTGTTATTCCTCCTTCTAGTAAGCGTAAAAGGTCTTTTAAAACTTCTCATTTTTCAGATGAATTTTTAAATGAACATCATCATTCTGATTCTGATAATGTTTCCTCTGGTTCAGAGGATTCAGTTTCAGAGGTTGATGCTGATAAATCTTCATATTTATTCAAAATGGAATTTATTCGTTCTTTACTTAAAGAAGTCTTAATTGCATTAGAAATAGAGGATTCTGGTCCTCTTGATACTAAATCTAAAAGTTTAAATAAGGTTTTTAAATCTCCTGTAGTTATTCCAGAAGTTTTTCCTGTCCCTTATGCTATTTCTGAAGTAATTTCCAGGGAATGGAATAATTTGGGTAATTCTTTCATTCCTTCTAAACGTTTTAAGCAATTATATCCTGTGCCATCTGACAGATTAGAGTTTTGGGACAAAATCCCTAAGGTTGATGGGGCTATCTCGACTCTTGCTAAACGTACTACTATTCCTACGGCAGATAGTACTTCCTTTAAGGATCCTTTAGATATGAAAATTTAATCCTTTCTAAGAAAAGCTTACTTATGTTCAGGTAATCTTCTTAGACCTGCTATATCTTTAGCGGATGTTGCTGCAGCTTCAACTTTTTGGTTGGAAGCTTTAGCGCAACAAGTAACAGATCATAATTCTCATAGCATTGTTAATCTTCTTCAACATGCTAATAATTTTATTTGTGATGCCATCTTTGATATCATTAGGGTTGATGTCAGGTATATGTCTTTAGCTATTTTAGCTAGAAGAGCTTTATGGCTTAAAACTTGGAATGCTGATATGTCTTCTAAGTCAACTTTGCTTTCCCTTTCTTTCCAGGGTAATAAATTATTTGGTTCACAGTTGGATTCTATTATTTCAACTGTTACTGGGGGGAAAGGAACTTTTTTACCACAGGATAAAAAATCTAAAGGTAAATTTAGGTCTACTAATCGTTTTCGTTCCTTTCGTCACAATAAGGAACAAAAGCCTGATCCTTCCCCTACAGGAGCAGTATCAGTTTGGAAACCATCTCCAGTCTGGAATAAATCCAAGCCTTTTAGAAAGCCAAAGCCAGCTCCCAAGTCAACATGAAGGTGCGGCCCTCATTCCAGCTCAGCTGGTAGGGGGCAGATTACGATTTTTCAAAGAAATTTGGATCAATTCGATTCACAATCTTTGGATTCAGAACATTGTTTCACAAGGGTACAGAATAGGCTTCAAGATAAGGCCTCCTGCAAGAAGATTTTTTCTTTCCCGTGTCCCAGTAAATCCAGTGAAGGCTCAAGCATTTCTGAAATGTGTTTCAGATCTAGAGTTGGCTGGAGTAATTATGCCAGTTCCAGTTCTGGAACAGGGGCTGGGGTTTTACTCAAATCTTTTCATTGTACCAAAGAAGGAGAATTCCTTCAGACCAGTTCTGGATTTAAAAATATTGAATCATTATGTAAGGATACCAACATTCAAAATGGTAACTATAAGGACTATTCTGCCTTTTGTTCAGCAAGGGCATTATATGTCCACAATAGATTTACAGGATGCATATCTGCATATTCCGATTCATCCAGATCACTATCAGTTTCTGAGATTCTCTTTCCTAGACAAGCATTATCAGTTTGTGGCTCTGCCGTTTGGCCTAGCAACAGCTCCAAGGATTTTTACAAAGGTTCTCGGTGCCCTTCTCTCTGTAATCAGAGAACAGGGTATTGTGGTATTTCCTTATTTGGACGATATCTTGGTACTTGCTCAGTCTTCACATTTAGCAGAATCTCATACGAATCGACTTGTATTGTTTCTTCGAGAACATGGTTGGAGGATCAATTTACCAAAAAGTTCATTGATTCCTCAGACAAGGGTAACCTTTTTAGGTTTCCAGATAGATTCAGTGTCCATGACTCTGTCTCTGACAGACAAGAGACGTCTAAAATTGGTTTCAGCTTGTCGAAACCTTCAGTCTCAATCATTCCCTTCGGTAGTCTTATGCATGGAAATTCTAGGTCTTATGACTGCTGCATCGGACGCGATCCCCTTTGCTCGTTTTCACATGCGACCTCTTCAGCTCTGTATGCTGAACCAGTGGTGCAGGGATTATACAAAGATATCTCAATTAATATCTTTAAAACCGATTGTACGACACTCTCTGACGTGGTGGACAGACCACCATCGTTTAGTTCAGGGGGCTTCTTTTGTTTTTCCGACCTGGACTGTGATTTCAACAGATGCAAGTCTGACAGGTTGGGGAGCTGTTTGGGGGTCTCTGACAGCACAAGGGGTTTGGGATTCTCAGGAGGTGAGATTACCAATCAACATTTTGGAACTCCGTGCAATTTTCAGAGCTCTTCAGTCATGGCCTCTTCTAAAGAGAGAGTGGTTCATATGTTTTCAGACGGACAATGTCACAACCGTGACATATGTCAATCATCAAGGAGGGACTCACAGTCCTCTGGCTATGAAAGAAGTATCTCGAATACTGGTATGGGCGGAATCCAGCTCCTGTCTAATTCCTGCGGTTCATATCCCAGGTATAGACAATTGGGAAGCGGATTATCTCAGTCGCCAAACGTTACATCCGGGCGAATGGTCTCTTCACCCAGAGGTATTTCTTCAGATTGTTCAAATGTGGGGACTTCCAGAAATAGATCTGATGGCTTCTCATCTAAACAAGAAGCTTCCCAGGTATCTGTCAAGATCCAGGGATCCTCAAGCGGAGGCAGTGGATGCATTGTCACTTCCTTGGAAGTATCATCCTGCCTATATCTTTCCGCCTCTAGTTCTTCTTCCAAGAGTGATTTCCAAGATTCTAAAGGAGTGCTCGTTTGTTCTGCTGGTGGCTCCAGCATGGCCTCACAGGTTTTGGTATGCGGATCTTGTCCGGATGGCCACTTGCCAACCGTGGACTCTTCCGTTAAGACCAGACCTTCTATCGCAAGGTCCTTTTTTCCATCAGGATCTCAAATCCTTAAATTTGAAGGTATGGAGATTGAACGCTTGATTCTCAGTCATAGAGGTTTCTCTGACTCTGTGATTAATACTATGTTACAGGCTCGTAAAACTGTATCTAGGAAGATATATTATCGAGTCTGGAAGATTTACATTTCTTGGTGTTTTTCTCATCATTTTTCTTGGCATTCTTTTAGAATTCCTAGAATTTTACAGTTTCTTCAGGATGGTTTGGATAAAGGTTTGTCTGCAAGTTCCTTGAAAGGACAAATCTCTGCTCTTTCTTTTTCACAGAAAGATTGCTAGTCTTCCTGATATTCATTGTTTTGTAAAAGCTTTGGCTCGTATAAACCTGTTATTAAGTCAATTTCTCCTCCTTGGAGTTTGAATTTGGTTCTGGGGGCTCTTCAAGCTCCTCCGTTTGAACCTATGCATTCGCTGGACATTAAATTACTTTCTTGGAAAGTTTTGTTTCTTTTGGCCATCTCTTCTGCTAGAAGAGTTTCTGAATTATCTGCTCTTTCTTGTGAGTCTCCTTTTCTGATTTTTCATCAGGATAAGGCGGTGTTGCGAACTTCTTTTAAATTTTTACCTAAGGTTGTGAATTCTAACAACATTAGTAGAGAAATTGTGGTTCCTTCATTGTGTCCTAATCCTAAGAATTCTAAGGAAAAGTTGTTGCATTCTTTGGATGTAGTTAGAGCTTTGAAATATTATGTTGAAGCTACTAAGGATTTCCGAAAGACTTCTAGTCTTTTTGTTATCTTTTCCGGTTCTAGGAAAGGTCAGAAGGCTTCTGCCATTTCTTTGGCATCTTGGTTAAAATCTTTGATTCATCATGCTTATGTCGAGTCGGGTAAAACTCCGCCTCAAAGGATTACAGCTCATTCTACTAGGTCAGTTTCTACTTCCTGGGCGTTTAGGAATGAAGCTTCAGTTGATCAGATTTGCAAAGCAGCCACTTGGTCTTCTTTGCATACTTTTACTAAATTCTACCATTTTGATGTGTTTTCTTCTTCTGAAGCAGTTTTTGGTAGAAAAGTACTTCAGGCAGCTGTTTCAGTTTGATTCTTCTGCTTATAATTTCAGTTTTTTTCATTATAAGATTTAAACTTTATTTTGGGTGTGGATTTTTTTCAGCGGAATTGGCTGTCTTTATTTTATCCCTCCCTCTCTAGTGACTCTTGCGTGGAAGATCCACATCTTGGGTAGTCATTATCCCATACGTCACTAGCTCATGGACTCTTGCTAATTACATGAAAGAAAACATAATTTATGTAAGAACTTACCTGATAAATTAATTTCTTTCATATTAGCAAGAGTCCATGAGGCCCACCCTTTTTTGTGGTGGTTATGATTTTTTTGTATAAAGCACAATTATTCCAATTCCTTATTTTTTATGCTTTTGCACTTTTTTTCTTATCACCCCACTTCTTGGCTATACGTTAAACATATTTGTGGGTGTGGTGAGGGGTGTATTTATAGGCATTTTGAGGTTTGGGAAACTTTGCCCCTCCTGGTAGGAATGTATATCCCATACGACACTAGCTCATGGACTCTTGCTAATATGAAAGAAATGAATTTATCAGGTAAGTTCTTACATAAATTATGTTTTTTTGCTAACTACAGTACATTTAAACCCTATTGTAAGTCCCACACAAATTCTAAAACATTTTTTTTCAGCAGGACCAGTAGATTCAGAATATACCGTTATTATATTTATAATTCATGTTGTGAGATAGCTGCAGCAAAAACTGTAAACAAAATAAACTTATATTTTCACTTAGATTTGAGTAAATAATATTGAAAATGTCCGAGTGACCACTGCTGTTACTGTGATCTCCTAACTAAATTCTCAGCGAGATTAGCCACATGTAAAATAGGGGCCCATACTGGCTTTTGGGGGTTAGAATATTAAGAGGCCCAATTGTGCAGTACAGAAATTAAATCACATTTTTTTGCATAGTGTTTATTCACGGTTATCATGCTGATCACTCGACTATACAGACAAAATTATTTTCTTTTTTTTAAATGAGGGACTTATCTACTAGAAAATAAACTTTATTAGGGGTCTCTAGACATAACAGCTTGTTTTGTTATTGTGCATATAATATCCCATTCTAAAGTAAATCCCCATGTGTTCAGTTTGTGCTGTATTTTTTAACATCTTCTTTGTAAGACCGCCACCATTTAAAAGAGCAGGCGATTCGCTTTTGAAATGAGGGATCTTGGAGGAATATAGCTGCTAAGGGAGATGAGATCGAGGGTTTTGAAGAACCTCCCCCATCCAGCTCCGTTGCAGCAATACTAAGCTTCCTGGTTCTGCCCCTTTGCGACCTTACCACTTGCGTGTGTGGTGACGTCACCCGCACTCCCATGAACTTGGCCTGTAGTGCAGGGGATAACCGAAAGCAGTGTTTAATCTGAAATCCCCTACATGACTAAAAGGGTTTGTCATATGCCAACAGGGCACAATGCGCATGATTAGCTATCGAAAAGTCAATTGTATTCTTATTTGTATCTAAAAGACATACACATTCAAACAAACTGTGATGCTTTTATTGTTTTGTTGTTGTTCCTCAGCTGCTGCAAAAAAAAAAATGTTTTTATGCTTGTGCAGTGCCACTGTCTACCAACAAAGCCATGGGAGTTTGTATGAGTTATGCACTAATATGTATCCCCCTAATTCAACATGTTTTAAAAAGCTTTTATGATTTTACTTTGTTTTCATACATCAAAATATGTTAACATGTTTAGCTAGTTCTTGTTCATATGAACAATGGATAATGTTACAGTTTAATGTCCCTTTAATAAAAGGCACAGTAAAGTCAAAATTAAACTTTCATGATTCAGATATGAAAAAAACAAAATGTTCAATTTTACTCCCATTATCAAGTTGTGCACACTTAGATGCACCAGCTCCCACTAAACATGTGCAAGAGACCACAGTACATACATATATAAGTCTGTGATAGGCTGATGGCTGTCGCTTGATACAGGGGGCAGGGATATTAACCCCTTGAGTGCTAACGATGGCTCTGAGCCGTCACAAATTGTCTCAGTCAGGTGCCAACGACGGCTCAGAGCCGTCGCTATCACTCTCCTACCTTGAGGGAGATCTGGGGGCTCCCACCCGCTCCTACCCCGGCGATCGGGCCTGTATAGTGACAGGAATCACCGGGGTTTCACGTTTTGCGCTGTGTTGTCATGCGCATTGACGTGATGACGTCACTGCGCAACTTTATTTAAAAATCACATTGACAAGTATAGGGAAAGGGGGCATGTATCTCAGGCATCTAAGCAGCTACAAACCCCCAAGAACGCCTAACCTTTCCAACGGTATAAGTTTTGGGGATCTGAAATAAATAAATTTTAAAAGTTAATAAAAAAATATATATATTTTTTTTATTTTATTTTTTAAACCACAAATCAGCTTAGCACACAGGTGGGAACGTGCTTAGCACTCAAAATTGTTAAAGGAAATTTTGTAATCTATCAGAAAAAAAATATCTTACTCATTTGAGATACAAAGTTAGTGTTATTCCATTTTTATGATGTATTCCTTGATTATGCAATTCTATTATATATAATGGTCCATTAATGATATTCTGTGGCACAACTACAGGGGTCTATGAGGTCTCAAATGAGACTAGACCCATACCACTAGGCGGGCTCAATGGGCCCTGCAATCAGTAGTGGCACTGAAACATAGAGATAGGCACAAACCAAGGCTGTGGTGGACATTTTCCAAAGTACAGACCTTAGTGAAGGACACCAAGGTACATTTCAAATTAAAAACATTAAGAAACACTTTCTTTACCGAGAGGGTAGTGGATGCATGGTGGAAAACCATCCAGCAGAAGTGGTAGAGAAGGGCAGTATATGAAAAGTTCTGCCCTGTATTATGCTTCATTACAGACACCAACTAACTAGTCAGGGCAGTTTCTTTATAATCCCTCCCTCACTGGATATCCCCAACTGCAGCATACCAAGGCTCCATACAGCATGGGCAGCATTTTTCAGGTACTGCCCATCAGCATGAGAAATAAAATATGTATCTGTGGTGAAGCAGGACTTAATTCCATCTGTGTACAAGCAGGGCAGAATTGTTACCAGCTCTCCTAGATCTATTCCCTACAGAAAGCCTGTTTTAACCCTTCACTTTCCCCTGGGTGGTCTCAGCATGCAGACCCCCTTGTTGCTAACACATTCACTGGGGTCCCAGTACAAACAGAACAGCATCCTCTTTAAACTGGCAGCTCTGACTTCCATCATTCCGCAAAATAGGCGGTGGACACTGCAAGGGCCAGTCACAGACACCAGTGTCCATGTACGGACACCATGCCTATCCCTGCTGAAACATATATCATGTCTGGCCTTTACAATATGGTTGTAAAATTTCCAAAATGGCTTCCACAATGTTACTGTACAGAAAAACCTGCCACCATATTTGTACTAAGAGTTACAAATACTTTTTCTCTGCTTCTGCCAGCTTAGCTTCTACAAATGGCCAAAAACAGGGCCAGCTACAGCCTTTGCTACTACTAAACTTTGCTAATGTTAGACTTTTTAACTGCAAACAACAATTGGTAACAAATGTTTTTATCAAAGTTATACAAATGTGTCAGTTGATTAATTAAAAAATAATCAAACCTATACCCATAAGCTCTATATGATGAAACTGGCAAGTTAATACTCAAAACTACTTAATATTAGTATGATTCCCGTCTGTGTCACACTTCTATCTCCTAATTATTTACAGAAAACAGAGTGAAAGATAAAAATATAACTGCATAATGCAAATGTTCAATATCCAGTAAGTGGCATAAAAATATGAATATGTACTCTCGCTCGGCGTGTATGTGAGCTGGTTTTAATCAGCTTCAGAACACAAATTAGGACAGAATCTGGAGGCTACAATATCCCAAATATAATCATCTTTTCTCACAGCAGAGACTTCACAGCAATGTGCTAACTCCATCTCCAAAGGTTAATGAGAAGTTTTATTAGCAAAACTGTATGCATCCTTTAAGAAAAGATCTTGTTGCTTTTTTTTTTTTTTTGTGCTTTTTTTTTAAATACAGTTCGGATTGCAAAAAATAGAACATAATCCTTAAGAAGGTAATTACAATTATTGCAAATCTTACTTGTTCAAAGGTAAAGAGTGATTGCCCTTGTTGTGCAAGTAGATCAGAGACATGCAGACTCTGCCTTACATTTGTAATTAGTAAGCTATGATTAAAGTGATTGTAAAGTTTGGAATTAGTGCCCAGTATCTAAAAATACTCTTAAAAACAGGGGCACTTTAATTCATTAAACTTGTTTTGTTTTTTTAACTTGTTTAAAAATTTGTTAGGTAAACCGACCACTGATCTTCCCCCCAAACGTTGTGCGCCCCCATTGGCGTTGCTCGTGGGGCACCCAACGATTTGAGGAAGCTGTATTCGTCATTGATATGTAAAATACAGGAGGAGAGGCGGGCGAAGGATCAGCGGTCTGTTTTCTGTAACAAGATTTTGGAGACATATTGTCAGGTGCATCGTTAAATAATTATACCAAACAGATGCTAATGATCTCCAATTTAATATGTAGTTTGAAACAGAAACAGCTGTGTAGGAGGAATAAAACAGGGTGAGGAACAGAAAAACTTTGCTAACAAGGCGAGGTTGCTGAAGACAGTTTAATGTCCAAAGTCATACACCATGGCGTGACTGGTTATACTACATCAGCAGGGACTCTCCTACACAGACATTTCAAGACAGACAGGGGTTTCCAGATGTGTTGTCCAAGTTCTTCTGAAGAAGCACAAAGAAACGGACAATGTTGAGGACTGTAGATGCAGTGGTCAGCCAAGGAAGCGTAATGCAGCAGATAAAAGACTCATCATGCTTACTCCATTTTGCAATCGGAAGATGTCCAGCAGTGCCATCAAATCAAAATTGGCAGAAACCGGTGAGTTCCTGGTACAGACATCTACTGTCCAGATAACTTTTCATGGAAGATTTAAGGCCAAAAACCCATACCTTCAACGTTAAAACAAGACCAAGCAACTCACATGAAAACACAGGAACTGGGGGGCAGAAAAAAGGCAGCAGGTGCTCTGGACTGATAAGTCAAATGGCTGAGTGTCTGCAGGCAACAGTGAAGCATGGTGGAGATTTCTTGTAAGTTGTGTCTGCATTTCTGCAAATGGACTTGGAGGTTAGGTCTGAATTAATATTCCTCAATGCTGAAAAGTACAGGCAGATGCTTATCCATCATACAATACCATCAGGGATACATTCGATTGGCCCCAAATGTATTCTGCAGCATGACAACAACCCCAAACATACAGCCAATAAATTAACTACTATCTTCAGTGTAAAGAAGAACAATGAGTCATGGAAGTATTAGTACCGCCCACAAAGAGCCCTGATCTCAACATTGAGTCTGTCTGAGATTACATGAAGAGAAAGAAAACTACCTAATTCCACAGAAAAACTGTGATTAGTTCTTCTAAGATGTCTGGATAAACCTACCTGCCAAGTTCCTTAAAAAACTTTGTGCAAGTGTACCTAGAAAAATTGATGCTGTTTTACAGGCAAAGAGTGGTAACAACCAAATATTGATTTGATTTAGATTTTTCTTCTGTTCACTCACTTTGTATTTTGTTAACGGATATAAATAAACTATTAACATTTCTATAATTGAAAGCATTCTTACTTTACAGCATTTTTCACACCTGTTACAGTAATACACACAAACACACATATATATATATTTAACTTTGCATGATTGTTAGTCAATGTCAATTTAAACAAACAGCAGATGAGTCTCCACATGGAGTTGAAAATGCTAGTTGACCTCAGTTAGTCTGTAATTGACACTAGACATAGTAGGAATAATTACATGAAGCAGTTAAGGCTAAAGCAATTAAAAGTAGCAACAAACTGAACAGAAAAATTAATTAAAATGTTGAAAATGATGCATTTTGGAAGTAAGAAAGTTCCCCTCTAAGATATATGAGTGTGGCTATTTCAGTAATGGAAACCTAGGAAGGACTGAAGGCAACTTGGTCACTCAGAGCTCACTGCAGTTCATCTAGATTAGTTGTTTAAGGTGACAGCTTGCATGATTAGTAATATTTTCATGAAATATTAAGCTCCATTTTACTTTTGACATTAAACACTTTCAGATTATAATATAAAATATTTAAATATATGAAGTAAAAAATAAAAAAAAAACACTGAAAAATACATTATGCATTTTGCTCCATTTTTCCTGTAATTTAATCCGGAAAATTGTGGGCTTTCCAATTCCTATTAAAAATGGAAGCCGAAACTTAAAGGGACAGTCTACTCTTTTATGAAACGCTAAGTCTGGGAGATACTTTCTTTTGAGATGTATGGATTCTACTGATCACCAAAATCCCTTGTAAGCGGTTTCCTATCTCTCTGCCTAAATCACACCGCTAGCATTAGAAGAGTGATCCGGAGACGAATTGGATGCATCGGACGCGTCAGAACTGACGTCATCACCTGGGGCTGAAGGCTGGGAGTACGGCTGTGGCAGACGCAATGAACACCACACTGAGGAAAGCGACAGTCCTGAAGGGCGAGTCCCCTGCTTTATGTGGGTTGACCTTATAGAGAATAAGTGAATTGCTGGTCTTTCTAGACGCCCACCCGCCGGCTGGCCACTTTTAAGTGTCCCACTTCACTCCTCTCTTCCCTATAAACGGATTGTACCTCAACCTACGGGTCTGTTTATTGTGGTACCTTGTATCCAAGCCTCTGCAGACTGCCCCCTTATTTCAGTTATTTTGACAGACTTGCATTTTAGTCAATTAGTGCCCCCTCATAAGTAACTCCACGGGTGTGAGCACAAGGTATCTATATGGCTCACATGAACTAATGCTCGCTAGCTGTGAAAAACTGTCAAATGCTTTGAGATAAGAGGCATCCTTCAAGGGCTTAGAAATTAGCATATGAGCTACCTAGGTTTAGCTTTCAACAAAGAATACCAAGGTAACAAAGCAAATTTGATGATAAAAGTGAAATGGAAAGTTGTTTAAAATTGCATGCTCTATCTGAATCATGAAAGTTTCATTTTGACTAGACTTTACCTTTAATGCCATTTCTACACAGTCATTAGTTACACATTCTAGTGGTACATTTTCTAACTGTCCCTAAATGGCTTCAGCTGGAAAGAAAACCTAGGTTACCACATGGCAGTGCCCATTGCTTTATAGAAACTAAAACTATACTTTTTCCAGTAATTAAACAACTAATAGAATCTTAAAAAATAATTTTTTTCAGCTAATCTTTGATTTGAATGCATAATTCTGTCTAACATTTAATGTCCCTTTAAATTAACCAACAACTCCAGTATACTTTTGACTTCTATGTGCCTTTAAATAAATCAAATAAGTTTTGTAAATTTATAATCCCAAATCCTCTTTATTAACCTAAAAATACTTACACACTTTTATTGTATGAGCTCCAAAGAAAAGCTATTTTTAAAAAAAAGCGATAAAAAAAAAAAAAAATGTTTTACTTTTTTGGCTACAGTTCTTCTAAAAACTTTACCAGCTATCATAATCGGCTTTATCATCCCCTCTGCCACCAAAACCCATATGGTTGTTGTTAGCTGAGATTAGAGAATAGAGCAGAAGATAAAGAAAAACACTTCAAATGAATAATTCAGGCATCTAATACAGAAGAGAATGTAAATGCTTTTTAGTCTCTGTGAAAGAAACGATAATGCTTTTCCGACTCATTATACTTGCTCATTTTTGATAGGTGCAGGTGTAGACATCCCTACGCCCACCATTATCAGGCAGCAGTCTTAAGCATGTTCTAGATTTATTTAATAATTCAGTGTATATCTCCTTTGGCTACAGAGCTAATTCTATGATATAATGAACTTACAAATTAGCCTTGTTAAGAGAACAGACAGCACCAAAGCTACCATTTCTGCAAAAAACTATTTTAAACTTCAGCACTTGCAGCTGAAATCATATGAGAGCATCAATTAGATAGTGACCCCTACAAAATGAAGGACGCAGCTAGAGACAAACGAATGGCTTTTTGCAGACAGTCCTTGTGAAGCCTCAGTCAGCTCACTGTGAAATATAACAATAATAACTCAGAAGCGTGAATTAGAGGCCTTATCTGGTAAGACAAAGTGGATTGGCTGAGAAGGCACTAACTCTGCCCTTGGACAGGGATCTGCAGCAGGCTTGCAGGTCTGGCATGGATAGAATAAAAGATGATCTATGGTACAAAAATAGGGTATATTTCAGGGGGTTAAGGTGACCCCAGTAAACTCAGAGATGCTTATACCACATATAAAACAGGTTGTTCTTCACAGCTTTGTACAAAAGTTAGATGCCTGTCAGACTAAAATCCAAGAGATGTCAGATTTTATAAAGGAATAATAATAAAATGCTCTAGTCTGCAAGAGAATTTTATTATTACAAT
The DNA here is from genome assembly GCF_027579735.1 of Bombina bombina. Lineage (NCBI taxonomy): Eukaryota > Metazoa > Chordata > Amphibia > Anura > Bombinatoridae > Bombina > Bombina bombina. The sequence continues at coordinate 957,600,557 of NC_069504.1, forward strand.
ATTCCGTACAAAGAATTGAGTGTTAAATCCTACCAGAGATAAATACATAGTTAAAGGGTCATGAAACCTAAACTTTTTCTTTCAATAGTCAGATTAAAGCATACAATTTTAAACAACTTTTCAATTTACTTTTATTATCAAACTCGCTTTGTTCTTTAATACCCTTTGTTGAAGAAGCAGCAGTGCACTACTGGGAGCTGAACATATTGGATGAGCCAATTACAAGAGGCATATATGTTCAGCCACCAATCAGCAACTAGCTCCAAGTAATGCATTACTGCTCCTGAGCCTACCTAGATATTCTTTTAACAAAGGATACCAAGAGAATGGAGCAAATTTGATAATAGCAGTAAATTGGAAAGTTGATTAAATTGCATGCTTAATCTGAATCATAAAATATAAAAACTGTGTTTCACATCTCTTAAAAGGATATGAAACACAATTTTTTTCTTTCACGATTCACATAGAGCATGCCAACAAGCTTAGGAGCCGACCCATTTTAGTTCAGTACCTGGTGGCTGATTGGTGGCTAAATTGATAATAGGAGTAAATTAGAAAGTTGCTTAAAATCGAGTGCTCTATCAAACAGGTTTTCAAACCGGTCCTCAAGCCTCCCTAAAAGGTCACATTTTGAGAGTATCTGAACTGGAGCACAGGTGAAATAATCAGCTGCTTAGTAAACATGGTTATTTTACCTGTTCTCATCCAAGGTAATCCTAACAACCTGGCCTGTTGAGGAGGCTTGAGGACAGGTTTGAATCATGAAAGAAAAAATTGGGTTTCATATCCCTTTAAGTCAGCTCCAGAGCAACAATTTACTGCTAATCCTTTGCTTAACAACACCTGTGATTGTTGATTACACAAATATACAGCCCTGACTGGCTCTGGACCCATGTTTAGCTATGGATCAGTATTATATAAAAGGACATTTAAAGGGACAATACAATCAAAATTAAACTTTCAGGGTTCAGATAGAGCATGACATTTTAAACGGCTTTCCATTTAATTTTAAAATGCTGGTGCATGGTGCATACTTAAATACACATTTGAAATAGCTATAGCTTTTATTAGAAGCATTTTTGCTAATACATGTATATTACAAAAATGCTTCTATTCAAAACTGAAATGTATCCATGTGGATTCCAATTTTGGTTTGAATGTCCCTTTAAACACATAGTTCTCAGCAAGTTCTAGTGCATTTATTTTTGTCCCTTTAAAGCTACCCACAATTATGGTACACAAATTAAAGGCTCCGTTAGCAGATCTTTGCCAGGTGAAAGAACCAAAGCTGATCTGCAGCAACATAACAAATACAACAATATAAAGTGCTTAGATGAACCAGGTGGCTCAGAAAAAGAAAACAAATTTGCGTAAGCAATAAAATTGGAAATGATTTCCTGAATACTTATCAGTTTCTTTAGAATTCTGACATATACAAGCGTCTCTTTTATTCATACACAGTGTTCTGAAGCATAGCCTTTAGCCTGCTAAGATTTGAGTTACCAGTAAACATTGCCTGGCTGAATTCAAACTGCACAGAAATTTGTCATGATTTCTAATGTGACATTTCCAGATGCGTCTCATTCAGATAAATATCAAAACTTAATATAAAAAGAAGGGAGTAATATTTAGAAATTCATATTTTGCTTGGCAAAAAAAAAATTTGCGAGAAAAAAATAAAAGAAATGAGTTTATTTTTTTTCTAAACATGCTGCTAACATAAGAATGAACATGCACATTGGTACTATACTGAGCTCTCTATTACAAGGCACAATAACGCACTCAGAGGCGTAACTAGAAACCACAGGGCCCAGGTGTAAGAAACTAAGAAGGGCCCTCCCCCCCACCAAAACAAAAAAGGCGAGTTTGATACATATCTTTTTTTCTTTTTTTTTTTTTTTTTTACATTTAACACAGAAAAAAAATGTGAATGGGATTAAGTCTGCAAAAGGAGGTACCCTGTGCCCACAATCTCTGATATGGTCTGACCCCCTATTACTGTATATAGTGACACTGTTTAACCCCCCAGTACTGTATATAGTGAGTTATTGACACAGTCTGTAATCTGCTGGTGAGATGGCTGGCCTGACCCTACCCGCCCCAGTACTTTATAAAGTGACCACAGTAGTCAGTGACATGGTCCAGCCCCTGTACTGTATATAGTGGTACTGTATAGTGACACTGTTTACCCCCTGCCCCCCCCCCATACTGTAGTAAAAAGGTCTGTAATTTGCTGGTTCCACAAACATACACATACATGCATAAATACACACACAGTCACATACATACACATATACATAAACACCAATGGGTAAAACAGAAACACTAACCCCTGTAGTCAGAGACACTAGTAAAGCATCATGTCACACTCACGATATCAGTGCAGAATTTTTTTATTTATTTTTTAAGCTGGGCTCCCACTCTCAGGGGCCCAGTCACAGCTGCAACCTCTGCACCCCCTGTAGTTTTGCCCCTGAATGCACTCAATGCAAAGCGCGTTATTTAAAAAAAAACAAAAGAAGTTTAGCTGTGCACCTCAAAAACAGCCCTAGATATCAATCTAAGAACTTACCCCACTGATTGGTAAGCACGCTCGTGCACACTAGCTTGAGTGTCAGACAAGCTAGTCCATGTAGTGTACCCACCAACCAGTATCTTCTAAACTTCCAGATCAGAACCAGTTTCATGTATTTGTTGTGAATTTAAGTGCTCTGAAAATAGCTGCTTCTTTTTTTTTCTTCAAACTTGGTTATCTACAACTGCAGCTCAACCGGCTATTGTGTGCCTTTATAGGCTCTCTTACAATGATTGCAGATGTTTTCCCTTTGGTAGAACAAAATAATAAATTCATAACAAATACCCAGATAAGGAATCTGCACTTATAACCAAGGTTTCCACCTATCAAACCATGATAAAAAAATATCAGGGGCCCACACTAATAAAAAGGGGGGGAATAAGATAAGAAAACAACTATCAGAGGCTCTCATATGAGACTGAGCAACAATGTAACAGCTGCAGCCTTTGTCATCTCTAGTTTGCTATTATTACTACTTACTACAGGTAGCCTTCTGGAAAACAGCTTCCCTCCCACCCCAAGCTCATTTCCTCATTTATAGATAGTCTCCCATACAACTTTCACTCTCCTGAAATGACAGGTGCAAACACTGATCAGCACATCCTTCCATTCCCTTAACCCTATAGAATACACAGTACTTTTGCTATATTATGTTTCATATACCTTTTGTTCCCTTATGCAATTGTTACAGTAATTCTGTGTCTTATGTTTTTAACTGGTTCCCAATTCTGTAAAAATGCTCAATATATTCGTATTCCTTTTTGCTACCCTTTGTCTCTATAACAAACTACACTATTCAATTACTCCTTCTCCCTCTCCACCGGCACTGTTCATTAGCCCATCTCTCTTAAACTCATCTTACTTTTCTACTCATGAACTTTACCTATTCCTAAACACTCTCTCTACCCCCTGCAGCTCATCTCAAAAGCAGTCTCACTACTGCAAATCTGTATCTCATCTCATGTCACTCTCCCTCTTGCTTCTACTTACCGCTGGTGACATCTACCCTAATCCTGGTCCCCAACCACTGACAAGCCGTGCACATCCATGTGTACCATCCCATAGAATCAGAAAAACAAAATTTATGCTTACCTGATAAATTCCTTTCTCCTGTAGTGTAGTCAGTCCACGGGTCATCATTACTTATGGGATATTAACTCCTCCCCAACAGGAAGTGCAAGAGGATCACCCAAGCAGAGCTGCTATATAGTTCCTCCCCTCTACGTCACACCCAGTCATTCGACCGAGAACCAAACGAGAAAGGAGAAACTATAGGGTGCAGTGGTGACTGGAGTATAATTTAAAAATTTAGACCTGCCTTAAAAAACAGGGCGGGCCGTGGACTGACTACACTACAGGAGAAAGGAATTTATCAGGTAAGCATACATTTTGTTTTCTCCTGTTAAGTGTAGTCAGTCCACGGGTCATCATTACTTATGGGATACCAATACCAAAGCTAAGTACACGGATGACGGGAGGGACAGGCAGGATCTTTATACGGAAGGAACCACTGCCTGAAAAACCTTTCTCCCAAAAACAGCCTCCGAAGAAGCAAAAGTGTCAAATTTGTAAAATTTGGAAAAAGTATGAAGAGAAGACCAAGTTGCAGCCTTGCAAATCTGTTCAACAGAGGCCTCGTTCTTAAAGGCCCAAGTGGAAGCCACAGCTCTAGTAGAATGAGCTGTAATCCTTTCAGGAGGTTGCTGTCCAGCAGTCTCATAGGCTAAGCGTATTATGCTACGCAGCCAAAAGGATAGAGAGGTAGCAGATGCTTTTTGACCTCTCCTCTGTCCAGAATAAACGACAAACAGGGAAGAAGTTTGGCGAAAATCTTTAGTTGCCTGTAAATAAAATTTCAGGGCACGGACTACATCAAGATTGTGCAGAAGTCGTTCCTTCTTTGAAGAAGGGTTAGGACACAATGATGGAACAACAATCTCTTGATTGATATTCTTGTTAGTGACTACCTTAGGTAAGAACCCAGGTTTAGTACGCAGAACTACCTTATCTGAATGAAAAATCAGATACGGAGAATCACAATGTAAGGCTGATAACTCAGAGACTCGACGAGCCGAGGAAATAGCCATTAAAAACAGAACTTTCCAAGATAACAGCTTGATATCAATGGAATGAAGGGGTTCAAACGGAACACCCTGTAAAACGTTAAGAACTAAGTTTAAGCTCCACGGTGGAGCAACAGTCTTAAACACAGGCTTAATCCTGGCCAAAGCCTGACAAAAAGCCTGAACGTCTGGAACTTCTGACAGACGTTTGTGTAGAAGGATGGACAGAGCTGAGATCTGTCCCTTTAAAGAACTTGCAGATAAACCCTTTTCTAAACCTTCTTGTAGAAAAGACAATATCCTAGGAATCCTAACCTTATTCCATGAGTAACCCTTGGATTCGCACCAGTGTAAGTATTTACGCCATATCTTATGGTAAATCTTCCTGGTAACAGGTTTCCTAGCCTGTATTAAGGTATCAATTACTGGCTCCGAAAATCCACGCTTTCATAAAATTAAGCGTTCAATTTCCATGCAGTCAGCTTCAGAGAAATTAGATTTTGATGTTTGAAAGGACCCTGAATTAGAAGTTCCTATCTCAGAGGCAGAGACCAAGGTGGACAGGATGACATGTCCACTAGATCTGCATACCAGGTCCTGCGTGGCCACGCAGGCGCTATTAGAATCACTGATGCTTTCTCCTGTCTGATCCTGGCAATCAAACGAGGAAGCATCGGGAAGGGTGGAAACACATAAGCCATCCTGAAGGTCCAAGGTGCTGTCAAGGCATCTATCAGGACCGCTCCCGGGTCCCTGGACCTGGACCCGTAACGAGGAAGCTTGGCGTTCCGGCGAGACGCCATGAGATCCACATCTGGTTTGCCCCAACGTCGAAGTATTTGGGCAAAGACCTCCGGATGAAGTTCCCACTCCCCCGGATGAAAAGTCTGGCGACTTAGGAAATCCGCCTCCCAGTTATCCACTCCTGGGATGTGGATCGCTGACAGGTGGCAAGAGTGAGACTCTGCCCAGCGAATTATCTTTGATACTTCCATCATCGCTAAGGAACTTCTTGTCCCCCCCTGATGGTTGATGTAAGCCACAGTCGTGATGTTGTCCGACTGAAACCTGATGAACCTCAGAGTTGCTAACTGAGGCCAAGCCAGAAGGGCATTGAGAACTGCTCTCAATTCCAGAATGTTTATTGGAAGGAGACTCTCCTCTTGAGTCCATGATCCCTGAGCCTTCAGGGAATTCCAGACAGCGCCCCAACCTAGTAGGCTGGCGTCTGTAGTTACAATTGTCCAGTCTGGCCTGCTGAAGGGCATCCCCCTGGACAGATGTGGCCGAGAAAGCCACCATAGAAGAGAATCTCTGGTCTCTTGATCCAGATTCAGCGTAGGGGACAAATCTGAGTAATCCCCATTCCACTGACTTAGCATGCACAATTGCAGCGGTCTGAGATGTAGACGTGCAAAGGGTACTATGTCCATTGCTGCTACCATTAAGCCGATCACCTCCATGCATTGAGCTACTGACGGGTGTTGAATGGAATGAAGGGCACGGCAAGCATTTAGAAGCTTTGTTAACCTGTCCTCTGTCAGGTAAATTTTCATCTCTACAGAATCTATAAGAGTCCCCAAGAAGGGAACTCTTGTGAGTGGTAAGAGAGAACTCTTCTCCTCGTTTACTTTCCACCCATGCGACCTTAGAAATGCCAGTACTAACTCTGTATGAGACTTGGCAGTTTGAAAGCTTGAAGCTTGTATCAGAATGTCGACTAGGTACGGAGCTACCGAAATTCCTTGCGGTCTTAGTACCGCCAGAAGAGAGCCCAGAACCTTTGTAAAGATTCTTGGAGCCGTAGCCAACCCGAAGGGAAGAGCTACAAACTGGTAATGCCTGTCTAGGAAGGCAAACCTTAGATACCGGTAATGCTCTCTGTGAATCGGTATGTGAAGGTAAGCATCCTTTAAATCCACTGTGGTCATGTACTGACCTCTTTGGATCATGGGTAAGATTGTCCGAATAGTTTCCATCTTGAATGATGGAACTCTTAGGAATTTGTTTAGGATCTTTAAATCCAATATTGGTCTGAAGGTTCCCTCTTTTTTGGGAACCACAAACAGATTTGAGTAAAACCCTTGTCCGTGTTCCGACCGCGGAACTGGGTGGATCACTCCCATTAGTAAAAGGTCTTGTACACAGCGTAGAAACGCCTCTTTCTTTATCTGGTTTGTTGACAACCTTGAAAGGTGAAATCTCCCTTGTGGAGGAGAAGCTTTGAAGTCCAGAAGATATCCCTGAGATATGATCTCCAACGCCCAGGGATCCTGGACATCTCTTGCCCAAGCCTGGGCGAAGAGAGAGAGTCTGCCCCCCACTAGATCCGTTTCCGGATCGGGGGCCCTCACTTCATGCTGTCTTAGGGGCAGCAGCAGGTTTTCAGGCCTGCTTGCCCTTGTTCCAGGCCTGGTTAGGTTTCCAGCCCTGTCTGTAGCGAGCCACAGCTCCTTCCTGTTTTGGAGCAGAGGAAGTTGAAGCTGCTCCTGCCTTGAAGTTACGAAAGGCACGAAAATTAGACTGTCTAGCCCTGGGTTTGGCTCTGTCTTGAGGCAGGGCATGGCCTTTACCTCCCGTAATATCAGCGATAATTTCTTTCAAACCGGGCCCGAATAAAGTCTGCCCCTTGAAAGGTATGTTAAGTAATTTCGATTTAGAAGTTACATCAGCTGACCAGGATTTTAGCCACAGCGCTCTGCGTGCCTGAATGGCGAATCCGGAATTCTTAGCCGTAAGTTTAGTTAAATGTACTACGGCATCAGAAATAAATGAATTAGCTAGTTTAAGGGTTTTAAGCTTGTGAGAAATCTCATCTAATGTCGCTGAGTCAAGGGTCTCTTCCAGAGACTCAAACCAAAATGCTGCCGCAGCCGTGACAGGCGCAATGCATGCAAGGGGTTGTAATATAAAACCTTGTTGAACAAACATTTTCTTAAGGTAACCCTCTAACTTTTTATCCATTGGATCTGAAAAGGCACAGCTATCCTCCACCGGGATAGTGGTACGTTTAGCTAAAGTAGAAACTGCTCCCTCCACCTTAGGGACCGTTTGCCATAAGTCCCGTGTGGTGGCGTCTATTGGAAACATTTTTCTGAATATAGGAGGGGGTGAGAAAGGCACACCGGGTCTATCCCACTCCTTAGTAATAATTTCAGTAAGTCTCTTAGGTATAGGAAAAACGTCAGTACTCGTCGGTACCGCAAAATATTTATCCAACCTACACATTTTCTCTGGGATTGCAACTGTGTTACAATCATTCAGAGCCGCTAACACCTCCCCTAGCAATACACGGAGGTTTTCCAGCTTAAACTTAAAATTTGAAATGTCTGAATCCAGTTTATTTGGATCAGATCCGTCACCCGCAGAATGAAGCTCTCCGTCCTCATGCTCTGCCAATTGTGACGCAGTATCAGACATGGCCCTAGCATTATCAGAATACTCTGTTCTCATCCCAGAGTGATCTCGTTTACCTCTAAGTTCTGGCAATTTAGACAAAACTTCAGTCATAACATTAGCCATGTCTTGTAGAGTGATTTGTAATGGCCGCCCTGATGTACTTGGCGTTACAATATCACGCACCTCCTGAGCGGGAGATGCAGGTACTGACACGTGAGGCAATTTAGTCGGCATAACTTCCCCCTCGTTGTCTGGTGAATGTTGCTTAACATGTACAGATTGACTTTTATTTAAAGTAGCATCAATGCAATTAGTACATAAATTTCTATTGGGCTCCACCTTGGCTTTTGAACATATTGCACAAAGAGATTCCTCTGTGTCAGACATGTTTAAACAAACTAGCAATTAGACTAGCAAGCTTGGAAATACTTTTCAACTAAATTTACAAGCAATATGTAAAAACTGTCACAGTTGAATAACAATGAACCAGATTAGTTATAGAAACCAAATTTAGCAAAGGATTGCACTCATTAGCAATGGATGATTAACCCTTAATATCAGAAAAAAACGTATAACAATTGAAAATATAAGCGTTTTTATCACAGTCAAGCACAGTCTCACAGGTCTGCTGTGAGTGATTACCTCCCTCAAAACTAGTTTTGAAGACCCCTGAGCTCTGTGGAGACGTCCTGGATCATGCAGGGAGAAAAAGACAGACTGTGACTGAATTTCTGATGCGTAGTAAAAGCGCCAAAATAGGCCCCTCCCACTCACACTACAACAGTGAGGGAAGCTCAGTAAACTGTTTTAATTTAAAACAAACGGCAGCCATGTGGAAAATAAAGCCCAAAACAATTTTCACCAAGTACCTCAGATAATTAAACGATTTAACATGCCAGTAAACGTTTAAAATCTAATATATGAAATGTCATAAAAGAGCCTGCTGCTAGTCGCTCACACTGCAAGTTAGGCTAAAAATTATATGCATACAGTATTTTCCCAGTGAAGTGCCATTCCCCAGAAATACTTAAGTGTAAACATATATACATATCAGCCTGATACCAGTTGCTACTACTGCATTTAAGGCTGTACTTACATTATATCGGTATTAGCAGTATTTTCTCAGTCAATTCCATTCCTTAGAAAATAATATACTACAACATACCTCTTTGCAGGTGAACCTGCCCGCTGTCCCCTGATCTGAAGTTACCTTACTCCTCAGAATGGCCGAGAACAGCAAACGGATCTTAGTTACGTCCGCTAAGATCATATACAAAAACTCAGGTAGATTCTTCTTCAAATTCTGCCTGAGAAGGAAACAACACACTCCGGTGCCGTTTAAAATAACAAACTTTTGATTGAAGATATAAAAAACTAAGTTTAATCACCACAGTCCTCTCACACATCCTATCTATTAGTTGGGTGCAAGAGAATGACTGGGTGTGACGTAGAGGGGAGGAGCTATATAGCAGCTCTGCTTGGGTGATCCTCTTGCACTTCCTGTTGGGGAGGAGTTAATATCCCATAAGTAATGATGACCCGTGGACTGACTACACTTAACAGGAGAAACAAAACTCTGCACACCTTACTCACATTCCTCTTGCATCTAAAGCCACTACCCCTTTCACTTGTGCACTCTGGAACTCTCGCTCTGCTTGCAACAAACTCACTTCTATACATGACCTCTTCATCTCCCGCTCCCTCAACCTTCTGGCCCTAACAGAAACCTGGCTCTCTCCCCTAGACACAGCATCCACTGCTGCTCTGTCACATGGGGGTTTCCACTTCAGCCACACTCCTAGGTCTGGTAATAGACAAGGAGGTGGTGTAGGTATTTTACTTTCCTCTCGTTGAACCTTTCAACAAATACACCCTATCTCTTCCCTCACTTTTCCCTCATTCGAAACCCACATGATTCGCTTATTCTCCCCTCTCTCTGTACGTGTTGCAGTCATATACCGACCCCCTGGCTCTGCAACTCAATTTCTAGATCACTTGGCTGCCTGGCTACCCTACTTCCTTTCCTCAGACACCACTGCCCTCATTCTTGGCGACTTCAACATCCCCCTTAACAATCCCACTGCCTCATCTGCTAAACAACTTCTGCAACTCACTTCCTCTTTCGGTCTGTCACAATGGACTGATTCTCCCACTCACAAAGACGGTCACTCCCTTGACCTGATCTTTAGCTATCGATGCACTCTCTCAAACTTCTCAAACTCCCCTTTTCCTCTTTCTGACCACCATCTCCTTACCTGCAACATATCATCCCTTCCTACAACTCTCCCACCTTCTACTCCTCACACCAAACTTCACAGAAGCATTAGGTCTTTAGATCAGCAACAACTTGCTAATTCCCTTCAACCGCTCCTCTCATCCTTCTCCACCTTTTCCTGCCCTGAACAATCTATCTACTAATATAATTCCACCCTTATATCCGTCCTTGACAATCTCGCCCTTCTTACCACTACTAGGAAATCACACACTCATCCCCAGCCCTGGCATACTCCTCTGACACGGTACCTACGCAGATGTTCCCGTACTGCTGAACGGCATTGGAGAAAATCACGGAGTTCAGCTGATTTTCTTCATTACAAATTCATCTTGAACTCCTACTACTCTGCCCTTAATCTCCACAAGCAAAACTACTTCTCTACTCTTATCTCTAATCTTTCTTCAAACCCAAAACATCTGTTCTCCACTTTCAATACTCTCCTCCGCCCTAGAAGTATATCAATCTGAAACCATCTAAATGGACAGTTAAGCCTGGAAATACCACCAGCCCTCTCTCTTCTAACGGAGGTACAACAAACCTTACATGTATTATTGGCCTTATCAATGAGTTATCCTTCTAGGTACAGTAAGTGGTTACATCAGCATTCTGTTATTATCCTTAGGGTGACAAACGTCTTACAGTAAATTACATAAACAAACTACAGAGCACTACCACACTCTAGTTATGTGTATACCTTAGGCACATCACACTCTTCTATACACACACAAAGGCACTATCCTATTCCTACACCCACCCACCCACCAAGTACTGTGCCATGCTTATGCACTGCTCCACTCTTATGTGTATACCTCAGGCACCATCATACTCTTCTATACACACACAAAGACTCTATCCTATTCCTAGGACCCACCCACCAAGTACTGTGCCATGCATATGCACTACCCTACTCTTATGTGTATACCTCAGGCACAATCACACTCTTCTATACAAACACAAAGGCTCTATCCTATCTCTACACACACCCACTAGGTGCATCTCCTTCTGTGCATACACCCCACAGACACACTCCAAACCTTATCCACACACAGGTGCCCCTTTTACTCTTAAAAACACCCCTAGTTGTTCTCTTATTCACAACCCCGGGCAACCTCCTATACATGTGCACACACCCCAAGCACTCTCCCATTCTTATTTTGGCTGCTTATGTCATCTTGCAAATGTGTGGGCAGTGCTAGCCATGGCCTTAAAAAAAATAAAAAAAATAATAACTAAAAACACACACATTTGTTATCTACGCAGACACATGGGACATCCTTAGTTATTTTTTTCTTTCTAACTACTACCTCTTGCTTAAAAATATGATAAGAGACTGGAACAAAAAGAACATTAATCAGAAAAACACAAAGACCACTGATCTTGAATCCAATTCCTGAATAAAGAACCGTGTGGAATTTTATATTTCCAAGGGTGAAACTGTTACAGTAATTTGCTAGTGGCATATAGCACAACACATTATGTTCCTTCAGTTCTGTAATCAACAATGCAATGTTTCATAAATGTTTATTTGTTTGATGTTTTTAAAATACGATTGCCAACGAGCCAGTATTTTATTCACGTGGACCTGAGAAATGAAGAAATAGCAGAGACAAGACCCACTCTCCTACAGCAGTGGAAGAGGCTTGTGACTGCTGTCATTCAGGGTACGGCAGCCGTCGCAAAGGGGTTAAAACTCAGGTCACTGTAGATAATAAATTCTAAAATAAGGGCCCTTATGTGGTGAAATGTATTATGTGTGTGTTGGAATCTAATCTAATTTTAAACAAAACATCCATATTAGCTTTAGTTTGTGAATGATGCTGTATAATTTATGCAAATTAGCACATCCACTTTTTCCCAAGAAAGGTGGCAACTATCATTTAAAATGATCTATGATTTACTCCTGTGTTACAGTGCATTTAGGACCAGTTCAGTAAATAAAGTAAACACATAACAATATATAACATGTGGTGCTCAGAAAGACATCTTAATATCATAGACAGTTAAAGGGACACCAAACCAAATTTTTTTCTTTAATGATTCAGATAGAACATGCAATTTTAAGCAGCTTTCTAATGTACTCCTATTATAAATTTTTCTTTGTACTCTTGCTATCTTTATTTAAAAAGCAGGAATGTAAAGCCCATTTTTGGTTGAGAACCTGGGTTATGCTCGCTTATTGGTTTGCTAAATGTAGCCACCAATAAGCAAGCGCTATCCAGGGTGCTGAATTTAAAATGGGCTGGCTCCTAAGCTTTAAATTCCTGCTTTTTAAATAAAGATAGCAAGAGAACAAAAAATTGATAGTAGGAGTAAATTAGAAAGTTGCTTAAAATGGCAGGCTCTATCTGAATAATTAGGTTTAGTGTCCCTTTAATGGAAAGTGAGATGAAACTTGTTAAAATGGAAAGCCCACAATATTCATAATTAAAATTGCAGTAAAAGGGGACAAAATAAATAATGAAAATATATTGCAAAGTTTGTTTATTTATTACACATAATTACATTTTTTATCTTATAATCTCAAGTGTTTAATATCCCTTTAACACTATCTGGCCCCTGAGTGGCTCAGAACTACATACACATAAGAAAAAGAGAACGGTGGTATAAATGGGCCTCTGCTTAAAGATTTAAATAGGCAAATAAAAAGCAAAAATGTAACCCCCCCCCCTTGTTCTATATGCATTTGTATACTTAGTTTGTATCAAACTTTGAACACCAATGCTGCAAAGGAAAGAGTATATCTGGGCATTCAAGAAAGATTTATTATGGCCTTGTACTATTTTACAGTTTGCAACAGAATACGATTAATTCTTAAAGTAATATGTGATGACCAAAGAGGGAGAAACCTACTGAATCACTCTTTGTGACCTTTCAAGTTCCTGCCATGAGATCTGAGATGAACCTCCAAGCAACTGTCAGCAGGAAGGATGTATTAAGATTCTCGGCACAGCTTTTTTTTTTTTCCTCTCTAGCCAATGGACTGCACTGAGGCTTGACATTTGCAAAAAAATAAAGGAAGCAATAAAATTCATGGTTTAAGTAAATTCTATTAAAGGGCCACTAAACCCAATTTTATTCTTTCATGTTCCAGATAGAGAATGCAATTCTAAGCAACTTTATAATTTACTCCTATTATCATGTATTCTTAATTCTCTTGCTATCTTTATTTGAAAAGCAGTAATGCAAAGCTTAGGAGCCGGTCCATTTTAGGTTCAGCACACTGTAAAGCGCTTTCTTATTGGTGGCTACATTTAGCCACCAATCAGCAAGTGCAACCCAGATGCTGAACCAAAAATGGACCGACTCCTAAGCTTTGCATTCCTGATTTTCAAATAAAGATAGCAAGAGAACGAAGAAAATTTGATAATAGTAAATCAGAAAGTTGCTTAAAATTGCATGCTCTATCTGAAATATGAAAGAAAAAATTTGGGTTTAGTATCCCTTTATTATACGTAGATATTGTTAAAATTAACGAAGATCCTTGCAATTCCGAACATGTTGCCACTCAAAACAGAGTTACCTTGGCAGCCATGGACAATAAAGTAATCTGAAAACAAGTATTTGACAATGAACAGCAAAATATACCAGAGAATGCACATTTCATTGTTTTTTTGCACCTTGAAACTCAACAGCAAACAAAGCTTCCATACAATGACACACAACTCTCATATAATCATTGGAAACTAACACATTATAGAATTAAAACTCTTATTTGGTTAAAGGGGCAATCTACTTGAAAGCCGTTATTGATTAAAAAGATAATCCCTTTATTACCCATTCCACATTTTTGCATAACCAACACTGTTTTAATATATTTTTTATCTAATCGGTGTTGGTTCTTGCATAACCCATTATCATTCTCCACAGATGTCAGCACAGTGTTATCTAAATGGCACAAATGAACGAGCACTGTCTGGCTGTTGTGCAAGATTTAAAATGCACTGAGATAAGGAGTGGCCTGCTGGGGCGTAGAAACCGGCAAACTTAGAGGTTATAAAGTATACCAATATGACTATGTTGGGTATAAAAAACTGGAGAATGTGTAGTAAAGGCGTTAACTATCTTTTTAAAAAATAAAAAAAATCAAGTAGACTGCCCCTTTAAAAAGAAAAATCATACGTAGCCCCCACAATGAATACAATAGATAAATAATAATCATACGAGCATAGGCCAGCTCCTCAGACTGGTCTTACACCCTAGACAAGATGGCCCATCTAGCTGATCCATTTCCAATTTATATTTGTGATCCACTTAGTAATACCAGTGCATGCAAAGTGCGCTAATATTGCAAGTTAGGTGCAACGCGAACGCAACCTCACAGAAATATTGTGCTCATTAGAACGCACTTCCATATACTCCAATAGTAGCCACATTCTCATGCCTTGAGACACAGCATGGAAACCTAGCGCAGCGAAGGGGTTAAGTCGCGCAGCGATGGGCAGCAAATTTAAATATATATGTATATCATTTTATAAATATATATTTATGTGTTAAAATCTGTAAGCATTTTTTTTAACACCCCAACTTTAACCCCTAAAAACTGGTTAGTGCAGTTTTATTTTTAACAACAACAAAAAACAGATGCTAACATGTTTTAGTTTCGTAAAGGCAATACACGCTATATTTTAGGGGGAAATTGGGGGACATTTGAAAAATTAACCAGAGGTCTGACCTCTGGTTAATTCTTTGAGCGCTAATTGATACCACAAGCTTGTGGTAGCAATAACCAGCCACTTGTAATGCAATAAATTAGCACTCCACTTGTAATCTAGCCCTTAAGGGGCAGTATACTGTTCATCCCAAACTGAAAACAGCCAGTTATTGGCAGCTATGCACATATACCACCCCTGTTTGGCTCAGTGACTATTGTTCCCTTCTGGACCAGTAAGCACTCTGCCAGTCTCGAGTAACTATTTACTACGTCAATTAACCCCTTGATTAAAGACATATGTATAGGAAAGCAGTAGTGTCACAATGAAATGCTCTAACAAAGCATTTTCTTATTTCCGCTTTATGTCCCTTTAAAGGGCACAATCTGGCAAGAAATTAATATTAGCCACTAACTGTAATTTGTGTACAGAGTATAAAATCCCAGCCATCTTGCAGCTCTCAAGAATTTATATACTCTACCTTAGGTCATCAGTAAAATGAGATATAGAATTTATATTATTTTTTTTTACAATATTTTCTTTTTAATTGGCAAGAATAAAAGTTACGGACACACCAAAAAGATTTTACTAGCAGAGAGTACAAAGACATAGCAAAGAATCCAAAGAAATACTTAGCACCACAGGCAAAAAAAAAAAAAAAGAATTAAAGAGTCAGCTAAAATCCTTTAAATTATTCTAGGGATTTTGTTCTGTGGATTGGATTGTTACTGGATTAGCAATGAGAAATTCTTGAAATGGTCTGCATAAAGATGATAAAGGCAGCAGCCCGACTCAAGCCAATTCCTAAGATAAAGAGAGGTGGGAGGGTTAGTGACTTAACAGTTGCTGAAGCATATAATAAGATCGGATGAAACGCTCATGTCCAAAACGGCTTCATGCTGTAGCGCTACCTGGCCAACCGCTGTTTTAACAATATCTCCACTGAATCAAGCTGTGATGCTTCAAATATCAGATTCAACTACTTTAAATTACTTCCACTGCTACTTTTGAACTTCATTTAGAGAATGCCACAATGGCTCTTATCTCCATTGTTTTCACACAGATCCAAGAAGTACTTGACCTGTTTGAACCTTACAAAGCAGGTGTCCACTAGTCTTGTCTTTAAAAACAGTAAGACGGAGGAGTTTTCCATTTTATTCACTTTACTGAAACATTGCAGAAAGTGTACGGAGAAGTAACTGCTAGCACCATGTCAGTATTGGAATTAGTAAATGAAAATATAATTAAAGGAGAATAAAACTGCTCAAGTGCATCAGATAAAAGGTACTGCACTGTTTGCCTATATATGTGTGGAACCCCTGCAAAGGTCAGCTCAAGAGCTTCAATATATTGCTGATCCTTAGCTGAACATAGCCGGTAGTTGGTGCCGCTCCTAATTGGCTCAAAGGCCTTGTTCAGAAGTATTCTAGTGGCCAAGAGCTGACTTTCACTATGTGTTTAACTCAGTTGCAGGGGGGGTGTTAACACAGTTACAGGTAAGCAAATGTGCAATACTAAAAAGGCCCTGATGCATTCTCTTATTGTAGCTTTATGTCCCATTAAATGTATACACAAGATTGAAAATAGGCTCGCAATTTAAAAAACTCTATTTTCATATAGCTCTTTTATTAAAGGAACAGTCTACTTGATATTTTTTATTGTTTAAACATTAAGATAATTCCTTTATTACCAGTTCCCCATTTTTGCAAAACCAAACCTGTGGTATTAATACACTTATTACCTCTGTGATTACCCTGAATATAAGCATCTGCAGACTGCCCCCTTATATCAGTGCTTTTGACAGGCATGCATTTCAGCCAATCAGTGCTGACTCCTAAATAACTCCACGGGAGTGAGCACAATGCCATCTATATGACACACATGAACTAACACTTTCAAACTGTGAAAAACTGTCAAAATTCACTGAGATAAGAGGCGGCTTAGAAATCAGTTTGCGCCTACATAGGTTTAGCTTTCAAAAATAAATACCAAGAGAACAAAACACATTTGATGATAAAAGTAAATTGGAAAGTTGTTAAAAATTGCATGCCCTATCTGAATCATGAAAGTTTAATTTTGACTAGACTGTCCCTTTAAGAACTGTATTTCTATGTATGTATTATCAATATATCTTTGGATATTCAGCAAGAGGTTAAACATTTTGTATTACTAGTAAAAATTAAACTTATGTCAAAGTGGGCTAAGTGATGAAGAGATGGTATACAAGGAAAGCATTTTAAAGCCGTAAACAGTTAAGTATGTCAATTTTCTCCAAACTTCTTACAACACAGAATCCTTGTCAGGATGGATTACGTAAATCAGCCGTGCTGAGCAGGAGAGGGGAACGGTTTCAGTTCAGTTGGGGCCTGAGAAACAAAATTGCGGAGGATATAAAAGAGTCTTTAACCCCAGTGGGGGTCACTAATGCTCAATTCAATGGAGTGTAAAGATAAAAAAAAAAAAGCCAGCAAATTCAAACAAAAAATAGGTCTCTATATGGTAAAGAGGTGGACCAGAACCACGCAGCTGGGCTTACACTCGTCCAACACAGTTTTATGAGAGCTTTTTTTTACAGTAGGATGATTTGCTCTACATGTGTTTTCAATTACAGATCCCTATCTGCAGAGCAATGAGGACAAAAAACACAGTATTGAATGTGCATCTATTATTAAGATAAAACCATGTTTGCATACTCTTCTCTAAAGTTTAAACACACCTGGTTAAACAAATGAAGGCGATTTCTTAATGGATCAGGCGTTTCTACTGTTTATATATTGATAGGTGTTTCATTCAAAAAAAAAGAAGAAGAAAAAAGGATTATAGGATTTAGGGGAGTGATGGCTAAAGTTCTGCTAACTATTGTTTCACAACACAAATAATAACAACATGATTTCCACTCATACAGCTTGTGCATTGAAGACAGAGGCATGTTACATGTGTACTGCAAACAGATTCACAGCATCTTCTCTCTATGAATTGCAGCTCATTTTATTCATACAGTCAGAAAGATGAACACATTTCTCGTTACAAAGCACTGCACACAACTAACACCTCACTACATACTGCACTATAGAATTCTGCAATATAAAACACTAAGCATACTTTGTAATAAACTTATATATATATGCAGCAGTTACAAAGTTTATGTAAAAAAATGTTTGGGAGTTTTTCACCCCACAGACCAGTGCATCGTTTTCTGCTGAGAACAGGGTGTCCTGAAACCCTTGTTTAGAATAACTGCATTACAAGCATGGGGCTGTCTCAAATGGAAATAAACATATACTGACTATAGAAACAAAACACAAATCTTATTATTTTATTAAATATCCCAAACACTCACAGATCAGTCAAGCTTTGAATGTTTCCGCGTCCTGCTAAAGGTAACACTTCTCTATTAACATATAGAGGACTCTATATGTTAAAAACAATAATGATAACTGCTCATAAAATGATCAATTAAAAGGACACTAAAGTTAAAATTAAACTTTCATGATTCAGATAGAGCATGCAATGAAGAAGAAAAAAAATACTTCTGTTATCAAATTATGCTCAGTCTTTTAATATGTACACTTTCTGAGGCACCAGGTCCTGCTTAGCAAGAGCAAGAATTCATAGTGTATTCATATATGAGTGGCTAATGGCTGTCATACAAGATAGATAGACATACATAACAGAATTTATGCTTACCTGATAAATTACTTTCTCTTGCGGTGTATCCAGTCCACGGATTCATCCTTTACTTGTGGGATACCAATACCAAAGCTTTAGGACACGGATGAAGGGAGGGAACAAGACAGGTACCTTAAACGGAAGGCACCACTGCTTGCAAAACCTTTCTCCCAAAAATAGCCTCCGAAGAAGCAAAAGTATCGAATTTGTAAAATTTGGCAAAAGTATGCAGTGAAGCCCAAGTCGCTGCCTTACAAATCTGTTCAACAAAAGCCTCATTCTTGAAAGCCCATGTGGAAGCCACTGCTCTGGTAGAATGAGCAGTAATTCTTTCAGGAGGCTGCTGGCCAGCAGTCTCATAGGCCAAACGGATGATGCTTTTCAGCCAAAAGGAAAGAGAGGTAGCAGTCGCTTTCTGACCTCTCCTCTTACCAGAATAGATAACAAACAAGGAAGATGTTTGTCTGAAATCCTTAGTTGCTTGTAAATAGAACTTTAAAGCACGAACTACATCAAGATTGTGTAGTAGACGTTCCTTCTTTGAAGATGGATTAGGACACAGAGAAGGAACAACTATTTCCTGGTTAATATTCTTGTTAGAAACAACTTTAGGAAGAAAACCAGGCTTGGTACGCAAAACTACCTTATCTGCGTGGAACACCAGGTAAGGTGAATCACACTGTAAGGCAGATAATTCTGAAACTCTTCGAGCAGAAGAGATAACTACCAAAAACAAAACTTTCCAAGATAACAACTTAATATCTATGGAATGTAAAAAGGTTCAAACGGAACCCCTTGAAGAACGGAAAGAACTAGATTTAGACTCCATGGCGGAGCCACAGGTTTATAGACAGGCTTGATTCTGACTAAAGCCTGAGCAAACGCTTGAACCTCTGGTACCTCTGCCAGACGCTTGTGTAAAAGGATAGACAGAGCAGATATTTGTCCTTTTAAGGAACTAGCTGACAATCCTTTCTGCAATCCTTCTTGGAGAAAGGACAATATCCTGGGAATCCTAATTTTACTCCATGAGTAACCCTTGGATTCACACCAACAAAGATATTTCCGCCATATCTTATGGTAGATTTTCCTGGTGACAGGCTTTCTAGCCTGAATCAGAGTATCTATAACTGACTCAGAGAAACCACGCTTTGATAGAATTAAGCGTTCAATCTCCAAGCAGTCAGACGTAGAGAAACTAGATTTGGATGCTTGAACGGACCCTGTATTAGAAGATCCTGCCTCATTGGCAGTGTCCATGGTGGGACAGATGACATGTCCACTAGGTCTGCATACCAAGTCCTGCGTGGCCACGCAGGCGCTATCAGAATCACTGAAGCCTTCTCCTGCTTGATTCTGGCGACCAGACGAGGGAGGAGAGGAAACGGTGGAAAAACATAAGCCAGATTGAAGGACCAAGGCGCTGCTAGAGCATCTATCAATACCGCCTTGGGGTCCCGGGACCTGGCCCCGTAGAGAGGAAGTTTGGCGTTCTGAAGGGACGCCATCAGATCTAACTCTGGAGTGCCCCATAGCTGAGTCAGCTGGGCAAATACCTCCGGGTGGAGTTCCCACTCCCCCGGGTGAAAAGTCTGACGACTTAGAAAATCCGCCTCCCAGTTGTCTACTCCTGGGATGTGAATTGCTGAGAGATGGCAGGAGTGATCCTCCGCCCACCTGATTATTTTGTTTACTTCCGTCATCGCAAGGGAACTCTTTGTTCCCCCTTGATGATAGACGTAAGCTACAGTCGTGATGTCGTCCGACTGAAATCTGATAAATTTGTCCGCAGCTAGTTGAGGCCATGCCTGAAGAGCGTTGAATATCGCCCTCAGTTCCAGAATGTTTATCGGGAGAAGAGTTTCTTCCCGAGACCATAAGCCCTGAGCTTTCAGGGAGTCCCAGACCGCACCCCAGCCTAACAGACTGGCATCGGTCGTTACAATGATCCACCCTGGTCTGCGGAAACATATTCCCTGACACAGGTGATCCTGAGACAACCACCAGAGAAGAGAATCTCTGGTCTCCTGGTCCAACTAAATTTGAGGAGACAAATCTGCATAATCCCCATTCCACTGTTTGAGCATGCATAGTTGCAGTGGTCTGAGGTGGATCCGAGCAAAAGGGACTATGTCCATTGCCGCTACCATTAGTCCGATTGTCTCCATGCACTGAGCTACAGATGGCCGAGGAATGGAATGAAGAGCTTGGCAAGTAGTTAACAGTTTTAACTTTCTGACCTCCGTCAGAAATATTTTCATTTCTACCGAGTCTATAAGGGTTCCTAGGAATGGAACTCTTGTGAGGGGGGAGAGAGAACTCTTTTTTACGTTCACCTTCCACCCGTGAGACCTCAGAAAGGCCAATACAATCTCCATGTGAGACTTGGTTCTTTGGAAAGTCGACGCCTGAATTAAGATGTCGTCTAAGTAAGGCGCCACTGCTATGCCCCGCGGTCTTAGCACCGCCAGGAGGGACCCTAGCACCTTTGTGAAAATTCTGGGAGCAGTGGCCAACCCGAAAGGAAGAGCCACAAACTGATAATGCTTGTCCAGAAAGGCGAACCTGAGAAACTGGTGATGATCTTTGTGGATAGGAATATGCAGACACGCATCCTTTAGATCCACTGTAGTCATATATTGACCCTCCTGGATCATTGGTAAGATTGTCCGAATGGTCTCCATCTTGAATGATGGGACTCGGAGGAATTTGTTTAGAATTTTGAGATCCAGGATTGGTCTGAAAGTTCCTTCTTTTTTGGGAACCACAAACAGGTTTGAGTAAAACCCCAGTCCTTGTTCTGCAATCGGAACAGGGTGGATCACTCCCATTGTAAGTAGATCTTCTACACAGCGTAAAAACGCCTCTTTCTTTGTCTGGTCTGTAGACAGACGAGAAATGTGGAACTTCCCCTTGGAGGGGAGTCCTTGAATTCTAGAAGATATCCCTGGGTAACAATCTCTAATGCCCAGGGATCGTGAACATCTCTTGCCCAGGCCTGAGCGAAGAGAGAGAATCTGCCCCCTACTAGATCCAGTCCCGGATCGGGGGCTACCCCTTCATGCTGTCTTGGTAGCAGCTGCAGGCTTTTTGGCCTGTTTACCCTTGTTCCAGCCCTGGTAAGGCTTCCAGGATGCCTTGGGCTGTGAAGCGTTACCCTCTTGCTTTGCAGCTGTAGAGGCTGAAGCGAGACCGCTCCTGAAGTTACGAAAGGAACGAAAATTAGCTTTGTTTCTAGCCTTAAAGGGCTTGTCCTGAGGGAGAGCATGGCCCTTTCCCCCGGTGATTTCTGAAATAATCTCTTTCAATTCTGGCCTGAAAAGGGTGTTTCCCTTGAAAGGGATATTTAATAATTTGGATTTTGACAACACATCGGCCGACCATGACTTGAGCCAAAGTGCTCTGCGCGCCATAATGGCGAAACCTGAATTTTTTGCCGCTAACTTAGCTAATTGCAAAGCGGCATCTGTGATAAAAGAATTAGCCAGCTTTAGAGCCTTAATTCTATCCATAATTTCGTCATATGAGGTCTCCGTCTGGAGCGACTCCTCCACCGCCTCAAACCAGAAAGCCGCTGCAGTAGTTACAGGAATAATGCATGCAATAGGTTGGAGAAGGAAACCTTGTTGAACAAAAATTTTCTTAAGTAAACCTTCTAACTTTTTATCCATAGGATCTTTAAAAGCACAACTGTCTTCAATTGGTATGGTTGTGCGCTTAGCAAGTGAAGAAACAGCCCCCTCTACCTTAGGGACCATCTGCCACGAGTCCCGCCTGGGGTCAGTTATGGGGAACATTTTCTTAAAAATAGGGGGGGGGGGGACCAAAAGGGACAGCTGGTCTATCCCACTCCCTAGTAACAATATCCACAACCCTTTTGGGGATCGGAAACGCATCAGTGTATACAGGGACCTCTAGGTACTTGTCCATTTTACACAATTTCTCTGGGACCACCATAGGGTCACAATCATCAGTGGCTAATACCTCCCTGAGCAATACGCGGAGGTGTTCCAGTTTAAATTTAAACGCTAATGAATCTGACTCTGCCTGATGAGAAACCTTTCCTGAGTCGGAAATTTCTCCCTCAGACATCAAATCCCTCACCACCACTTCGGAGTGTTGTGAGGATACATCAGATAAGGCTACCAAAGCTTCAGACTGTTCATAATCTGTTCTTAAAACAGAGCTATCGCGCTTTGCAGGAAAAACTGGCAGTTTGGATAGAAAGGCCGCAAGGGAATTATCCATGACTGTCGCTAGTTGTTGCAATGTAATAGGGGCAGACGCACTAGAGGTACTAGGCATCGCTTGAGCGGGCGTAACTGGTTGTGACACATGGGGAGAGGAAGGCGGACTATCCTCATTACCTTCAGTCTGAGAATCATCTAAGGCCACACTTTTAAGTGCAACAATATGATCTTTAAAGTGTATAGACATATTAGTGCAATTGGGACACATTCTGAGAGGGGGTTCCACCATAGCTTCTAAACACATTGAACAAGGATTTTCCTTAGTGTCAGACATGTTTAACAGACTAGTAGTATACACAAGCAGGCTTGGAAAACACTTTAATCAAATAAAAAACACAATTTGAAAAAACGTTACTGTGCCTTTAAGAAATAAAAAGAGCACACAATTTCTCTTGTTAAGTGTATCCAGTCCACGGATCATCCATTACTTATGGGATATTAACTCCTCCCCAACAGGAAGTGCAAGAGGATTCACCCAGCAGAGCTGCTATATAGCTCCTCCCCTAACTGCCATTACCAGTCATTCTCTTGCATCCAACAAATAGATAGGATGTGTGAGAGGACTGTGGTGATTATACTTAGTTTCATACCTTCAATCAAAAGTTTGTTATTTTATAATAGCACCGGAGTGTGTTATTCCTTCTCTGGTAGAATTTGAAGAAGAATCTACCTGAGTTTTTCTATGATTTTAGCCGGAGTAGTTAAGATCATATTGCTGTTTCTCGGCCATCTGAGGAGAGGTAAACTTCAGATCAGGGGACAGCGGGCAGATTAATCTGTAAAGAGGTATGTAGCAGCTTATTATTTTCTGACAATGGAATTGATGAGAAAATTCTGCCATACCGATATAATGTAAACTCAGCCTTAAATGCAGTAGCAGCAACTGGTATCAGGCTGTCATGTATGTATATTTTACACTTCAGTATTCTGGGGAATGGCACTTCACTGGAATTATACTGTATGCATAAAACTTTAGCCTAATTTTCAGGGACTAGCAACAGGCTTTTTAATAACACTCAATTTATTAATGTTAAACGTTTTTTGCTGGCATGTAAAATCGTTTAATTTTCTGAGGTACTGGGTGAAAAAATGTTTTGGGCACTATTTTTTTCCACTTGGCAGTCGTTTTATTTAATTTATGACAGTTTACTGATCTCTCTCACTGTTATGTGTGAGGGGGAGGGACCTTTTTTGGTGCTTTTGCTACGCATCAAAAAATTCAGTCAGAAGTTTATTGTCTTCCCTGCATGATCCGGTTCATCTCTACAGAACTCAGGGGTCTTCAAAACTTGTTTTGAGGGAGGTAATCACTCACAGCAGAGCTGTGAGATTGTAGTTGACTGTGATAAAAAAAAAAAAAACGTTTATTTCTGTATTTTTTTTTTTTTTCTGCTATCAGGGTTAGTTATCCTTTGCTAATGGGAGCAATCCTTTGCTAAAATTGTGTTTTTTACAAAGATTTGATGCTATAACTTTTCAGTTTATTAATTTTCAACTGTCATAACTTTTTCTGTGCTTCTTATAGGCACAGTACGTTTTCATATTATAGTAAATTACTTGAAAAGTATTTCCAAGTTGCTAGTTTATTTGCTAGTGTGTTAAACATGTCTGATTCAAAGGAAGATATCTGTGCTATATGTGCTAAAGCCAAAGTGGAGCCCAATAGAAATTTATGTACTAACTGTATTGATGCTACTTTAAATAAAAGTCAATCTGTACAAATTGAACATATTTCACCAAACAACGAGGGGAGAGTTATGCCGACTAACTCGCCTCACGTGTCAGTACCTGCATCTCCCGCTCGGGAGGTGCGTGATATTGTAGCGCCGAGTACATCTGGGCGGCCATTACAAATCACATTACAGGATATGGCTACTGTTATGACTGAAGTTTTGGCTAAATTACCAGAACTAAGAGGTAAGCGTGATCACTCTGGGGTGAGAACAGAGTGCGCTGATAATATTAGGGCCATGTCAGACACTGCGTCACAATTTGCAGAACATGAGGACGGAGAGCTTCATTCTGCGGGTGACGGTTCTGATCCAAACAAACTGGATTCAGATATTTCAAATTTTAAATTTAAGCTGGAAAACCTCCGTGTATTACTAGGGTAGGTGTTAGCGGCTCTGAATGATTGTAACACAGTTGCAATACCAGAGAAAATGTGTAGGTTGGATAAATATTTTGCGGTACCGGCGAGTACTGACGTTTTTCCTATACCTAAGAGACTTACTGAAATTGTTACTAAGGAGTGGGATAGACCCAGTGTGCCGTTCTCACCCCCTCCGATATTTAGAAAGATGTTTCCAATAGACGCCACCACACAAAACGGTCCCTAAGGTGGAGGGAGCAGTTTCTACTTTAGCTAAGCGTACCACTATCCCGGTGGAGGATAGCTGTGCCTTTTCAGATCCAATGGATAAAAAGTTAGAGGGTTACCTTAAGAAAATGTTTGTTCAACAAGGTTTTATATTGCAACCTCTTGCATGCATTGCGCCTGTCACGGCTGCAGCAGCATTTTGGTTTGAGTCTCTGGAAGAGACACTTGAATCAGCTCCATTAGATGAGATTACACACAAGCTTAAAGCCCTTAAGTTAGCTAACTCATTTATTTCAGATGCCGTAGTACATTTAACTAAACTTACGGCTAAGAATTCCGGATTCGCCATTCAGGCACGCAGAGCACTGTGGCTAAAATCCTGGTCAGCTGACGTTACTTCTAAATCTAAATTGCTTAATATACCTTTCAAAGGGCAGACCTTATTCGGGCCCGGGTTGAAAGAAATTATCGCTGACATTACAGGAGGTAAAGGCCATGCCCTGCCTCAAGACAGAGCCAAACCTAAGGCTAGACAGTCTAATTTTCGTTCCTTTCGTAATTTCAAAGCAGGAGCAGCATCAACTTCCTCTGCACCAAAACAGGAAGGAGCTGTTGCTCGCTACAGACAAGGCTGGAGACCTAACCAGTCCTGGAACAAGGGCAAGCAGGCCAGGAAACCTGCTGCTGCCCCTAAGACAGCATGAATCGAGGGCCCCCGATCCGGGAACGGATCTAGTGGGGGGCAGACTTTCTCTCTTCGCCCAGGCTTGGGCAAGAGATGTCCAGGATCCCTGGGCGTTAGAGATCATATCTCAGGGATACCTTCTAGACTTCAAATTCTCTCCCCCAAGAGGGAGATTTCATCTGTCAAGGTTGTCAACAAACCAAATAAAGAAAGAGGTGTTTCTACGCTGCGTACAAGATCTTTTATTAATGGGAGTGATCCATCCGGTTCTGCGGTCGGAACAAGGACAAGGGTTTTACTCAAATCTGTTTGTGGTTCCCAAAAAAGAGGGAACTTTCAGGCCAATCTTGGATTTAAAGATCCTAAACAAATTCCTAAGAGTTCCATCGTTCAAAATGGAAACTATTCGGACAATTTTACCCATGATCCAAAAGGGTCAGTACATGACCACAGTGGATTTAAAGGATGCTTACCTTCACATACCGATTCACAAAGATCATTACCGGTATCTAAGGTTTGCCTTTCTAGACAGGCATTACCAGTTTGTAGCTCTTCCATTCGGATTGGCTACGGCTCCGAGAATCTTCACAAAGGTTCTGTGTGCTCTTCTGGCGGTACTAAGACCGCGAGGAATTGCGGTAGCTCCGTACCTAGACGACATTCTGATACAAGCTTCAAGCTTTCAAACTGCCAAGTCTCATACAGAGTTAGTACTGGCATTTCTAAGGTCGCATGGATGGAAGGTGAACGAAAAGAAGAGTTCTCTCTTTCCACTCACAAGAGTTCCCTTCTTGGGGACTCTTATAGATTCTGTAGAAATGAAGATTTACCTGACAGAAGACAGGTTAACAAAGCTTCAAAATGCATGCCGTGTCCTTCATTCCATTCAACACCCGTCAGTAGCTCAATGCATGGAGGTGATCGGCTTAATGGTAGCAGCAATGGACATAGTACCCTTTGCACGTCTACATCTCAGACCGCTGCAATTGTGCATGCTAAGTCAGTGGAATGGGGATTACTCAGACTTGTCCCCTACTCTGAATCTGGATCAAGAGACCAGAAATTCTATTCTATGGTGGATTTCTCGGCCACATCTGTCCAGGGGGATGCGATTCAGCAGGCCGGACTGGACAATTGTAACAACAGACGCCAGCCTACTAGGTTGGGGCGCTGTCTGGAATTCTCTGAAGGCTCAGGGACAATGGAATCAGGAGGAGAGTCTCCTACCAATAAACATTCTGGAATTGAGAGCAGTTCTCAATGCCCTTCTGGCTTGGCCCCAGTTAACAACTCGGGGGTTCATCAGGTTTCAGTCGGACAACATCACGACTGTAGCTTACATCAACCATCAGGGAGGGACAAGAAGCTCCCTAGCAATGATGGAAGTATCAAAGATAATTCGCTGGGCAGAGTCTCACTCTTGCCACCTGTCAGCAATCCACATCCCGGGAGTGGAGAACTGGGAGGCGGATTTCTTAAGTCGTCAGACTTTTCATCCGGGGGAGTGGGAACTTCATCCGGAGGTCTTTGCCCAAATACTTCGATGTTGGGGCAAACCAGAGATAGATCTCATGGCGTCTCGACAGAACGCCAAGCTTCCTCGTTACGGGTCCAGATCCAGGGATCCGGGAGCGGTTCTGATAGATGCTTTGACAGCACCTTGGACCTTCGGGATGGCTTATGTGTTTCCACCCTTCCCGATGCTTCCTCGATTGATTGCCAGAATCAAACAGGAGAGAGCATCAGTGATTCTAATAACGCCTGCATGGCCACGCAGGACTTGGTATGCAGATCTAGTGGACATGTCATCCTGTCCACCTTGGTCGCTACCTCTGAAACAGGACCTTCTGATCAAGGGTCCCTTCAAACATCAAAATCTAATTTCTCTGAAGCTGACTGCTTGGAAATTGAACGCTTGATTTTATCAAAACGTGGTTTTCTGAGTCAGTTATTGATACCTTAATACAGGCTAGGAAGCCTGTTACCAGAAAGATTTACCATAAGATATGGCGCAAATACTTATATTGGTGCGAATCCAAGAGTTACTCATGGAGTAAGGTTAGGATTCCGAGGATATTGTCTTTTCTACAAGAAGGTTTAGAAAAGGGTTTATCCGCTAGTTCCTTAAAGGGACAGATTTCAGCTCTGTCCATTCTTTTACACAAACGTCTGTCAGAAGTTCCGGACGTTCAAGCTTTTTGTCAGGCTTTAGCTAGGATCAAGCCTGTGTTTAAAACTGTTGCTCCACCATGGAGTTTGAACTTAGTTCTTAATGTTTTACAGGGGGTTCCGTTTGAACCCCTTCATTCCATTGATATCAAGTTGTTATCTTGGAAAGTTCTGTTTATAATGGCGATTTCCTCGGTTCGAAGAGTCTCTGAGTTATCTGCCTTACATTGTGATTCTCCTTATCTGATTTTTCATTCAGACAAGGTAGTTCTGCGTACTAAACCTGGGTTCCTACCTAAGGTGGTCACTAACAGGAATATCAATCAAGAGATTGTGGTTACATCTTTGTGTCCTAATCCTTCTTCGAAAAAGGAACGTCTGCTACACAATCTAGATGTAGTCCGTGCCCTGAAATTTTATCTACAGGCAACTAAGGATTTTCGACAAACGTCTTCCCTGTTTGTCGTTTATTCTGGTCAGAGGAGAGGTCAAAAAGCTTCGGCTACCTCTCTCTCCTTTTGGCTTCGTAGCATAATACGGTTAGCCTATGAGACTGCTGGACAGCAGCCTCCTGAAAGAATTACAGCACATTCTACTAGAGCTGTGGCTTCCACTTGGGCCTTTAAGAATGAGGCTTCTGTTGAACAGATTTGCAAGGCTGCAACTTGGTCTTCTCTTCATACTTTTTCCAAATTTTACAAATTTGACACTTTTGCTTCTTCGGAGGCTGTTTTTGGGAGAAAGGTTCTTCAGGCAGTGGTTCCTTCCGTATAAAGAGCCTGCCTGTCCCTCCCGTCATCCGTGTACTTTAGCTTTGGTATTGGTATCCCATAAGTAATGGATGATCAGTGGACTGGATACACTTAACAAGAGAAAACATAATTTATGCTTACCTGATAAATTTATTTCTCTTGTAGTGTATCCAGTCCACGGCCCGCCCTGTCACTTTAAGGCAGGTAATTTTTCCATTAAACTACAGTCACCACTGTACCCTATGGTTTTCCTTTCTCTGCATGTTTTCGGTCGAATGACTGGTAATGGCAGTTAGGGGAGGAGCTATATAGCAGCTCTGCTGGGTGAATCCTCTTGCACTTCCTGTTGGGGAGGAGTTAATATCCCATAAGTAATGGATGATCCGTGGACTGGATACACTACAAGAGAAATAAATTTATCAGGTAAGCATAAATTATGTTTTTACAAAACAGTGAAAAATGCACCAATCTTTTTGAAATTTTCACAGTATGTACCTAAGGCTTTAATATAATTGCACCACAAGTTTCAGAACGATTAACCCCTTAATGCCCAAACCGGAGCAGCCTAAAGCCAAAAACCAGTTAATTAACTACAGCACCTTGCCACAGCTTACTGCTGTAGCCCTACCTGCCCTTAGGGATCAGATTTGGGGGAATAAAGCTTCTTTTAGGCCCTCAATCAGCAGCTGGACCCTCCATGTGAAGCAGCATGAACAGCCTTTCAATTCTAAGTGCGCATCTGAGGCGCAAATTAGGTCCCTCCCACTCCACTCCGGAGTTGTGAGGCCTACAAAAATCACTTCTAAGTGACTAAATTTATGCCATGTGGATAATAACCCCAGTAAAACACTCCAAAGTGCTTAAAAATGTGTCTCCAACGAGTATTTCTTAAATAAATAATCGATTGCTCTGCATTAGTGTCAACCAGCCTATTTAGCCCTGTTATGTAAGCATTCAATTCTATACTAAGTCTCAGAACATAGCTTACCCTCCCCACATGGAGATCTTGTCAGTCTTCTAGCATTATCTCAGTCTTGTCTAGAAATAATTGACTGAACATACCTCATTGCAGTCAAGCCTGCAAACTGTTCCCCCCAACTGAAGTTTTCTGGTACTCCTCAGTCCTGTGTGGGGACAGCAGTGGATTTTAGTTACAACATGCTAAAATCATTTTCCTCTCAGCAGAATTCTTCATCACTTTTCTGCTACAAACCGGTACCATTTAAAAATAACAAACTCTTGATTGAAGATATAAAACTACAATTCTAACACCACATTCACTTTACCCTCCCGTAGAGAGACCCTAGTGCTTAGAGCCGGCAAAGAGAATGACTGGGGGGTGGAGCTAGAGGGGGAGCTATATGGACAGCTTTGCTGTGTGCTCTCTTTGCCACTTCCTGTAGGGAATGAGAATATCCCACAAGTAAAGGATGAATCCGTGGACTGGATACACCTTGCAAGAGAAATATATATATATATATATATATATATATATACATATATACACACACATATAAATATATACATATATACACACACGCATACATATATATATATATATATATATATATATATATATGTATGCGTGTGTGTATATATGTATATATTTATATGTGTGTGTATATATGTATGCGTGTGTGTATGTGTATATATATATATATATATATATATATATATACACATATATATATATACACACACACACACACATTATAATAAAAGCTAGAATTACTTCCATGCCTGTTTATTTTTATTGCCACTCAGGGTGCATACTCTTTTAGCACACAATGTCTTTCCACAGAGAAAAAACATCCTGTAGCATATCAGTCTGACCCTGCCCAATGACAGTCCAGCGCCGAAATACCAGGCAATTATTCTCTGAACAAGAGAAAACAACAACCACATATTATAGTTTCGGCCTTCTGTGGGCCTTATCAGTGAGGTGCAGTTGCATCTCTCTTAGGGCATGTCTGGCTTCCCCCATTTCTCTAAGGGAGACCCAAGAGTAATTTGCATAACTAAGAAAAGAGAGAGACACTCAGCTGAGACAGAACAAAAGCTAGAATAACTTCCATGTCTGTTCATTTTCATTGCCACTCAGGGTGCATACTCTTTTAGCACATGTTAATGCCTTTCCAAAGAGAAAACATATCCTGTAGCATAGCAGTCTGACCCTGCCCAATGACAGTCCAGCACCAAAATACCAGGCAATTCTTCTCTGAACAAGAGAAACAACACACACACATACATATATATATATATATATATATATATATATATACATACATTTATATATACACACATACAGTGCCCTCTCTTGGTAAATATGAGCAAAGAAGGCTGTAAAAAATTGTCTATATTGTTTAACCTTAATCTTTTGTTAAAAAAATACACAAACATATTCTGCGCTCATGGATATCAAACAATTGTAAACACAACACATGGTTATTTAAAAAAATATATATGTGTGGCACAATTATTGGCACCCCTATGAATTCATATGAGAAAAATATATTTGAAGTATATTCTCATTGATATTTTTCATTTTATAGTACACCTGGGTGACCAGGAACAAGACATTTTTCAACCATGACTTCCTGTTTCACAGGGGTATAAATATGAGGTAGCACATAGGCCAAATTCCCTTAGTCATTCATCACAATGGTTAAGACCAAGGAATATAGCTGTGGTGTGCGACAAAAGGTTGTTGAGCTTCACAAAATGGGAAGTGGCTATAAGAAAATAGCAAAAGCATTAAAAATGCCAATTTCCCCCATCAGGGCAATAATTAAGAAGTTCCAGTCAACTGGAAATGGTATGAATAAACCTGGAAGAGGACATGTGACTATATTGTCTCAACACACTGTGAAGAGGATGGTTCAAGTGCCAAAATATCTCCAAGGATCACAGCTGGAGAATTTGCAGAGGTTAGTTGCGTCTTAGGGTCAGAAAGTCTCCAAAACTACAATCCGACATCATCTACATCACCACAAGTTGTTTGGAAGGGTTTAAAGAAAAAAGCCTATACTCTCATCTAAAAACAAACGCAAGTGTCTTCAGTTTGCCAGACGCTACTGGAACTTCAAATGGGATCAGGTTCTATGGTCAGATGAAACCAAAATAGAGCTTTTTGGAAATAAACACAAGCCATATGGAAAAGCACTTCATGTCCACTGTTAAATATGGTGGTGGCTCTTTAATGTTTTGGGGCTGTTTTTAAGCCAGATGACCTGGACATTTTGTTAGGATACATGGCATCATGGACTCTATCAAATATTAACAGATATTAAATAAACAGCCAACTGCCTCTGCCAGAAAGCTTAAAATGGTCGGTGGTTGGATCTTCCAGCAGGACAATGATCCAAAACATACATCAAAATCAACACAAAAATGGTTTACTGACCACAAAATCAAGGTCTCTGTCATGGCCAACCCAGTCCAATAACTTGAACCCCATTCAAA
The DNA here is from genome assembly GCF_027579735.1 of Bombina bombina. NCBI lineage: Eukaryota > Metazoa > Chordata > Amphibia > Anura > Bombinatoridae > Bombina > Bombina bombina. The sequence goes on from NC_069504.1 coordinate 957,632,825, forward strand.
ACCTGTGGGGTGAACTGAAGAGGAGAGTCCACGAGCGTTGACCTCAAAATTTGAAGATTCTGTGTGGCGGAACGGGTTCAGATCCCTTGCCATGTAGTCCCCAACCTCATCAGGCATTATAGGAGAAGACTCAGAGCTATTATCTTGGCAAAGGGAGGTAGCACTTATTGACTAAAAGGGTGCCAATATTTGTGCCACACATTTATTTAACTAAGATTTTTTTTTCTTTTGGATAAACCTTTGTTGTGTTTAAACAAAAAGATAAAAAAACTAAACAATAAAACCAATATTAGTAGAGCACACTGTACATATACATAAAAACTCATTGGCATAGGTGGCTGATGGAAAAAGAAAATATTCTTCTAAAAGGTTGAACACTAAGAGGAGGGCATTCAAGATTTGTGAAATAGATTTAGGGGCTCAACAAAAATTAGTTTTGAAGTGGCTGGCCAGAGCACTGGGTATTAGAATGGCACGGCTAAATTAAAAAGTAAGTTACAGTGCATCTTCATTAGAAGTGACCAATTAAAGTCCATTTAAAATATCCAGATTCCAGACCTGATTTTAAACCATGTTAAAGGGAGACTAAACCCAAAAATTTTCTTTCATGATTCTGATAGGGAATACAATTTTAAACAACATTCCAATTTACTTCTATTATCTAATTTGCTTCATTCTCTTGCTATCATTTGCTGAAAATCATACCTAGATAGGCTCAGTAGCTGCTGATTGGTGGCTGCACATACAGTAGATGTCTCGTGTGATTTGCTTCATTCTTTAGCTATCCTTTGTTGAAGAAATAGCAATGCCCATGGGTGAGCCAATCACACAAGGCATCCATGTGCAGCCACCAATCAGCAAGAGAATGAAGCAAATTAGATAATGGAAGTAAATTGGAAAGTTGTTTACAATTGCATACTCTTTCGAAATCATGAAAGAAAAAAATGTGGGTTTCATGTGTCTTTAATTTTACCATCACTAATTTCTTTAAGAAACAGGAATATATTAATTCAATTTTTTTTATATAGCTTCTACAAAATCAATAGCATTTTACTATCCAATTCTCCAGTTTTTCTGACATTCTTATAAATAAGGGTTTTGAGTAATAATTATAAATGAGTCAGGTAAAACTATGACAATTTGAATGCAAGCCGAATCCGTAAGGATTTGCCTCATAGCAATTGTACATTATATTTCTGGTACACAGCAAGTAAAGCATCACTTTCTTCTAGTTTGCAATTACCTTTATGTTCATTCACACAGAAAAGAGCAGTACAGTATTATGTTTTCAATAGAGAGTACACTATGAATATTACAAATAATAAACAGAAATAATTTATTTTAACACTATGCACTATTTCATTCAATATAATGATATAAAAAGCCAGAGAACTGACAGAATTCCTGCAGTTAAACACTGCCTAAAAACCATTTTAAATTTCAAATCTCACATGTTGCTTTTATGGCCTCTGGTAAAATGTACTCTATTTGAAATGTAATACTGACGCTCATTTTGTCTTCTGCTACAAAAGACAAATCCTGTATTGCCTCAAACCAAAACAATATACCTCTTTGTTAAAGTAAAAGGGAAATCCTACTCTGACAATCCAAGTCAAATGAGCTCCTCTGCCTTGTGACCAGGACACATTGAGTAAATTGGCATTTAAAAGTATAACATCAGTAGATGACTGTGTTTAGGTTTGCTGCCTGTCATGGCATTAAAGGGACATTAAGCACTAACTCCCCGCCTTCCTCATGTAATGGGAGCCACCATCTTGAAATTTTTCTTTCACTGCATTCCAGTGCTGATCTGAATGCACATGTGCAGTAATTCTCCTTCAGATACCTCCAGTGTAGCCTAGGTTCCAAAATGGCAGTGTCCATGATTAGAGAGAGGTGCATGAAATTTATTTAGTGTTCAATGTTCCTTTTATTTTGTGTGTGAAGACTGGATGTGGTGAGTAAGTGCTAGTGTATCTGCTGCAATGTCTCTGACAACAGAGATGTAGTTTATTTTACTTTTGATATTAAATAAACATCTGTTGTAAAACAACACTGCAATAAACAAGCAGCAAACAAGGTGTTAAAATGTTATAATAAAGTTCAGATTTGCTGATATGTTAATCTATTACAAGACTGCAGAAAACAATGTAATTGCTAGGTGTTTCCATTGTGTCTGAAAGGAGTTTTCCTATTCAGAGAACTAGAAGGCTTCACAAACCTAATCCCGCAACAAACCTCTCCCTAATTGGCACAGCAGAGATCATCAATTAAAGAACTGCCAAACAATAAAAAAAATTTGGCAACATTGAAAATCAACTGCAGAAAACATGATGTTCATGCATTCAAAACATTTTCACTTAGCCAAATATGTTCAATTAGTGCAAGACTGCAAACCTATCTTGTAATTACAAGTTGTTTACTGTCCTTTTAAGGCAACCATATAAATTACCCACTTGCAAAACATACACACCATCATATGAGTAAAAGTCACAGTGACGTAAAAAAAAAAAGTATGCTGCAGTCCATATGTCTAAGTGGACTAAGAAGACCATGAATCGTAAGGTGTTGGAATGCCACTTCTTGCTAGCAGGAAATTCCCTTAAAGGGACACTCAAATCAAAATTAAACTTTCATAATTCAGATGGAGCATGCAATTTTTAACAACTTTCCAATTTACTTCCATTAACAAAATGAGCAGCCTTTTTATATTTACACTCTTTGAGTCAACAGCTTCTACTGAGCATGAGCAAGAATTCACAAAATATACGTATATTCATTTGCAATTGGCTGATGGCTGTCACATGATAGTGGCTAAATGTAGCCACCAATCAGAAAGCGCTATCCAGGGTGCTTAACCAAAAAAGGGGTGGCTCCTAAGCTTTCATTACTGCTTTTCCAAATAAAGATATAAAGAGAACGAAGAAAATTTGATAATAGGAGTAAATTATAA